>NC_142938.1:11051337-11058837 GCF_046866305.1 Octopus bimaculoides
ATATAATTATATATTCACATGCATGCACAAATATATATGTATATATATATGTATATATATATTCACACACGCACACACACACAGACACATACATTAACACACAGACGCACATATAGTTATTTGTATGTATGTATGTATGTATGTATGTATGTATGTGTGTGTGTGTGAGTGTGTGTATGTATGGCTATGGCATGTCTTTGCTTCTCATCAGTTTAATAATTTACGTAAGTGTAATTTACTTATATATATATATATATATATATATATATATATATATATATATATATATATATATATATATATATATATATATATATACATACATATATAATTCTAAGGTTAAAGATATTTGTAACACGAGCAACACAGACACACATACAGACACATACAGACACAGACACACACATGCACACACACACAAATGGACGCACGCACACATGTATTAGTTAGCATGTGTGTGTGTGTGTGTGTGTGTGTGTGTGTCTGTCTATCTCGGTGTCCCCGTTATGGTCAATATTAAAGACGTGATAACCTCTCTTGTTTTCGTTCTGGTCATAAACGCTACTGCTTTGCTTTAGCAAGAGCAATGGCCATCACTGTGACCTTCACCTCTGACCTCTAATACCGCCATTCTTTCTTCCATCGTTCTTTTTCCTTTACATTTACCCTTCTTCAAGACAGAAGTCTCTCAATTGAGCTTTGATGCCACACATGTAACAACTAGGTCTTCTGCCTTGTCTACACCGCATGTATAGCAGCTAAGTCTTCTGCCTTGTATGCACCACATGTCTGATTTATTCTTCCTTGCCTTAAGGTCTTTGAGAGTCATGACCAATTGGATGTCCATACAAACGATTCAAACACATGTTGATTTTTTTAGGTTATCACCGCGGTTAAGTTCATAGAGTTGTAGAAAAGTGACAAACCAAGGAAAGAAAGAAGGCAGGACAATCGTTACGTCGGAGTCGGTCGACAAGCGAATCTGTTTTACTCACAATGTAACAACTGTTAGACATTCCCCAGCTAATAATAATAATAATAATAATAATAATAATAATAATAATAATAATAATAATAATAATAATAATAGTTATTATTATTATTATTACTATTTTTATAATATTCGATGCGTCTTCAGAACAACACGATTTCTGCTAAACAATTTTTTTTTTCACAATTAATGAGACAAATGTGACAAATAAACAGAATATGCGAGAATTCAACACCGTCAACGTGAAAAAGAACAATAACAGCGAATATGATGATGATAATAATAATAATAATAATAATAATAATAATAATAATAATAATAATAATAATACGATAGCAGCAACAGTGAAGGAGATATGGTCGACAATAACAAAAAAGAAAAAAAAAGCAACAAAAATATTACATTCCTAAAGTGGTGCTTATCTGAGTGTTAATTTGAAAGATAAGACAAACCCGTTTTGTCACGAGATAAGTTATCCATTAGATGATATTTTGTTGTCGTTCTAATATCAAATGTTCTCCTTGTTTTACTGTGAAGACACCATCTTGTTTTCATCACTCTGCTCGATCTATAAAAGAAAAAAAAAACTTGATAAAGACAAAAATAAAAAAAAGAATATTAAGTAAGGAAATAGCTAAAACAATAATCTTCCTGGCTCAGGAGACAGGAAAACCTGGTAAAGATGAAATAAAAATACAATGGCAACATAAGAATTTAAAATTCAACAAATAACATAAGGAAAAAAAAAGTTTTAGTTACTAAAAGAAAAAAAAAAAGAAAATCAAGAAAAAATCAATACAGCAAAACAAGGCTAAATAATTTGTATATCACGGCGAGACATATAGATAGAAGGAAGCACACACGCATACATGTGCGCTTTGGTGTGCTCATACACAGACATACACACAGATGCGTAAATACGCGCTCATGCATACAAATGCAGATATGAATATAGACACGCATATACACACACACGCACACATAGAAGCATGCGGACATATACATAATGGAACATACGAGTAAATACATGCACACACGCACATACATACTGTTACACTCATATGCAGATATACACATAAACGTACGCATATATATATATATATATATATATATATATATATATATATATATATATATATATATATATATATATATATATATATATATATATATATATATATAGAGAGAGAGAGAGAGAGAGATAGATAGATAGATAGATAGATAGATAGATAGATAGATAGATATACATACATGCATACACAAACGCAGATCCGCATGCGTCCAAAGTATGATGCGTGTATACATGTACACTTGAACACAGACACGTATACACACACACACACACACACACACACGCACACACACACACACACACGCACACACACACCTTCAGCTATACTCCATTGCAACAATACACGCATGTTCGCACAGACACACACACACACACAAATTCACATACACACACATACACCCACACAAATGCACGAGGACATACATAAGCAGCCATACATATACACATGTAGACACAGGACACGTAGAAATAGATGCACGAGCTCATATACACACACGCAAACACAAGTACAGACTATACACACAAACACATAGGCACTGATTTATACTCACACACGCATAAACGCACAATGATGTGCATACATGTGCGTACAAATACACAAACATACGCGCACACGCACGCATCTATGCATCAACAACAGAAACGCTACAGGAAGTCATGAATGCAGCTTAGCCTCGTTATGAAAGACGATGTTACCGTATCCGCAGAGTGTTACACCGCCATAGTTTATTTGATACTTTAGAGGGAAGGTTTTTAACTATTGTTTCAACTTGCTATTTTAACTCACTTCCGTTCTGTGCGGATGTATGCGTATACGTGTGTGTATATGTGCGTATGTGTGCATTTACTTGTATGTATATATATATATATATATATATATATATATATATATATATATAGATGTATGTGTGCGTGTATATTTGTGTATGTGCGTATATGTGTGTAAATATGTGTGCATGTGCATTTGTATGTGTATCTATATGTATATATGTGATTATGTATGCATATATGCATATATGTGTGCATATACATACATACATACATACATACATACATATATATACATATATGTATATATATATGTGTGTGTGTGTGTGTGTGTGTGTGTGTGTACATGTATGTGTGAGTGTTTGTACGGGTATGCAAATGTTTGTATATGTGTGTATACGTGAGTAAATATGCGTGCATGTGTGTGTGTGTATGTATGTTTGCATGTATGCATACATGTTCATATTCATATATGTTTGTGTGAACATATCTTTATCTATGCACATGTATATATATCTGAGAGTATATATGTTTTTTTTTTCTGTTTTATGTTAGTTGAAGTCTTTCGTTAAAGAAGGAGCTAGTTTCTAATTAAAATACAAGACCCATAACTTGAATCTAGATAAGAAAAATCAGATTCACATTTTAGACTTGAGCAAAGTCTTGCATACCTTTACTGTTCCGCTTACTGATTGTATTTGTAATGTTCGAGTCAACTGGTTGACTTCTTTTTCTAAAATCCTTAGCCTATCCAGATTGAGTGAAGACGACGAGCTGGCAAAATCGTTAGCACACCGGGCGAAATGCTTAGCGGTATTTCGTTTGTCTTTACCTTCTGATTTCAAATTCCGCCGAGGTCTTTCACCCTTTCTGTGTCGATAAATTAAGTACCCTTTCTCCACCCGGCGGTAGCGTAGTAGCGACCGATGTCGATGACATTAAGGTGGTGCTCTAGCATGGCCGCAGTCAAATGACTGAAAGAAGTAAAAGAATAAATGTATAAAATATAGAAGTAGTGATAAGCATAACGTAGGGACTGGAAATAGAAATAATCCCCCTTAGGTGTCTTGGGAGTGATTAAAGATCATGCTAGTAAATAACCTAAATCCTAGGAGTTAAGCATAAACACCACTGCAGACAACAGCCCTGCGAATGTACTATTCAGGATACAGTTAGTAGAAGAGAAAATAAGGAAAAAAAAAAAAAAACTAAACAAAGCACTCAACATGCTACAGGTGCATAGAGTTGAGCTCGGTTGTGCAGTGAAAGCACAGTGCTTAAAAACTAATAATATCTCAGCGAGGATATAGAATTGAGTATGAGATTAGACATAGGTCCCAGAGCGATTTAAGAAAATACAAATTAACTAAAACTGGGAACATAAAATTTTGATCCAGGCTTTGAAATCAGAGAGAATCAGAACAGAAACATTTATGCGTGTACTTAAGTGTAGACGGAACTGATAAGATATAATACGGAAATAAATGAGAAAATTAGAAACGAGTACTGTAGAAGCACGAAACTAATATCAAAAAGTGAATTCAATTATAGAAATAAAATAATAGTTTATGAATACGTGTATTAGCCGTTGTAGTTATAAACTACAGTTTCAATTGTCGTTTGGAAGCTTAGTGATTTCAATAGCTTAGAGGAAAACAAGGATACTATAATGTTCCGAAGCTACCCCAAAGCCGATATCTATTGGATATATTTAACCTACACAGCTGAAAGAACATCAGAAAGGGTTAAAATAAATCCCATCATAATAGAAAACCATAATAGAATTCCAAAATATAACGAAGGAAAAATATTATAAGAAAAGTAATTCCATGGCCAATACAGTGCTTAGCGGCATTTCGTCTGTCTTTACGTTCTGAGTTCAAATTCCGCCAGGGTCGACGTTGCCTTTTGTCCTTCAGGATCGATAAAATGATTACCAGCTGAGGACTGGGGTCGATATAATCGATATTATCATTGCACGAATAGCATTGTAAATTTACTTTTCGTGCTGTTTTTATATTAAGTATAGTACACACATGACTATTTGACTCAGTATATTTCTTGTCCGGAAATCATCATCTAGTTTTTTTTTTTTAGAGTACACTCATGATTTATCGTTCTCGTTATCAGAATTTGTCACTAAATAATTTTGCAGCTAACATGGCTGGATGGTGTCGTATGAGAGTATTGTCATTGCAAATAAAACATTGGCTTCGTAACGTTCTCTGGTGATAAATTATAAACCTTGAGCCCGATATTCAATAGTATATTACCGGCACTTTTTATTCATCACCTCAATGTATAATAACAATAATAATAATAATAATAATAATAATAATAATAATAATAATAATAATAGCAATAATAATTAAACCAAGATCGCTAATCAACTTAAGCAATGGTGCAGGAATGAAATTATCTTCACCGTTAAACTTTTACTAAGAAGAAGCGAAATAAATTACATTTGGAATTATAAATCTTACAGATTGATTTTAATCAGCCTCTCTCTCTCTCTCTCTCTCTTCCTCTTTGGGTGTGTGGGTATATATATATATATATATATATATATATATATATATATATATATATATATATATACACTACAAGCTGAACATTATCATATTTCTCTCACAAATTCCCATAGCACATAGTAATATTATTTCATTATTTCCATAACATCAGTCTTAATTTCCTTTTAATTTTTCCAAAGAGAATTTTTCCAGTGTGCTTCACGACTGCTGTTTAGATATAGATTATCGTATTATCATTGAGACTGAACATCGAGAAATGTGTCTTGTATTTGATCTTACAATAAGTCATCCCTCGAGATGGTAAATGGTACCATTTTTTATTACATAGTTACAGACACTTTTGAAATTATCACCCATTTGTATAAATTACTGAATGTTGTGTGACTGAATGTTGTGTGTCTCAACGTTGTCTCTGTCAAATTTTTATTTATTACTATATCTAGACTCAGATACTAGATTCCGATGCCAGATTTCTGTCTAAATCTATTAGTTTCTTATTTACCTTATTCAGTAAGGAAATGGGAATTAGACATTGGGCGTAGAAGTGGGTGTATGGTAAGAAGTATGCTTCCCAACCAAATGGTTCTGGATTCAGTGCCGCTGCATTACAACGTGGACAAGTGTCTTCTACTATAGCCTCGGGTCAAACAAAGACTTGTGAGTGGAGATTTAGTAGATGGAAACTGAAAGAAGCCCGTCGTATATATATATATATATATGTATATGCACGAGGGGTGTATGAAAGGTTTTGAGCCTTCAGCGCCTTTGAGCCTGGAAGTCTCGTACCTTCATCAGAAGTCTTGTACCATGTTTTGTTTTTTATGAGGCTCAAGACTTTTCGTACACTCCTCGTATATATATGTATATATATATATATATATATATATATATATATATATATATATATATATATATATATATATTGTTGTACTTGGGGATGGTCATATTGCCAGTTTAGCCAATAAAAACACACGCACTGTATATTTGGTGTTAATTTGCTTCAGCTTTATATTACATTAATCTTAATCTTATTTCGGCCAGAGTTCTTTCGTCACACTTCTGTGACCTCATCAGTGGTCCTTTGTTTCCTTCTTTCTTATGTGTGTCTCACCTTGCTAACTATCTGATAGTTAGCAAGGTGAGACACACATAAGAAAGAAGGAAACAAAGGACCACTGATGAGGTCACAGAAGTGTGACGAAAGAACTCTGGCCGAAATAAGATTAAGATTAATGTAATATAAAGCTGAAGCAAATTAACACCAAATATACAGTGCGTGTGTTTTTATTGGCTAAACTGGCAATATGACCATCCCCAAGTACAACAACATCTGTTTCAACACACGATTTCACATCAAAAATCTTGCAAAACAAATATATATATATATATATATATATATATATATGTATATATATGCGAGTAAAAATAAATACAAGAAAGGGGTTTTTTTTGTATGATTGTGTATAGAGGAATATATTATTTTGTTTAAAAGAGTTCCAACACTGTCTGTTTTTTATGTTTTATTTATATTCCTGCAAAACCAATGTGGGATATAGAATATGGAATATATAATAATATATAATATAATATACAATATATAATATAAAATAAAAATGGATGGTACTATGAAATAAAGTATTGAATGTCTTATTGAATATATGGAATATGTCTTATTGAATAGATGAAATATTGAGTGTTCAATATAAAGGATTAAATATATAAATATATAAAGGCGAATATTTTCTATACCTTGTGGTATTTCATATTTTCTATACTTTGTAGTATTTCATCATGGCCGGTATGACAGACTTTAACAGACTATATGTATATATATATATATATGTATGTATATATATATATATATATATATATATATATATATATATATATATATATATATATATATATATATATATATATATATACATGTGTGTGTGTGTGTGTGTGTGTTTGTGTGTTTGTGTTAGCTTTTTGTCCGGCGTTAAGCATTTTGTTTGGCGCTAAGTATTTTGTCCGAGGCTTAAGCATTTTGTCCGGCGTTAAGCATTTTGTCCGGCGTTAAGTATTTTGTCCGAGGCTTAAGCATTTTGTCCAGTGTTCTAATTATTCTGCCCGCTCGTCGCCTTATCATCATCATC
>NC_142938.1:11063837-11066337 GCF_046866305.1 Octopus bimaculoides
CCAAGCTGTATAATCTTTTGCCTTTTCCCTTAGACAACATCGGTGGCGTGGAGAGGGGATGCTGGTACGCATGAGCGACTTCTGGTTTTCCTTAAACAACCTTGCCCGGACTTGTACCACCTCCGAGGGGTACTTCTAGGTGCAATCCTATGGACATTTGTAACCGAAGGGGTCTTTACCATATATATATTCAATTTAACATGAATCTCTTGACAGAACACCGAATATTGCATGGATTGGATCTGTAGTCTTCGAATTAGCTTTCTCTCTTCTGGCTTTGAGAAACCTAATTTCTCAAGATTAGTGTGCAGGCAGTGTGTTACATATCTCAGGGCTCCAATGTATGTATGTATGTATGTATGTATGTATGTGTGTGTGTATGTATGTATGTGTGTGTATGTATGTTGTATTCGTTTCTCTGTGCGTAAATGTGTGTATAGTTCTATATTTGCGTAAGTTGATTTGATTGTGTGTATAACCATACAAATATACATGTGTGTGTTTGTGTGTGTGTGTGTGTGTGTGTGTGTGTGTGTGTGTGTGTGTGTGTGTGTGTGTTGTCCAGGATTGAATTCTTTTAATTTTGGATTCACACAAAAGAACAGAACCCTTAATGTACACATACGCACACAATATATATATATGTATACACACACACATATATGTATACACACACACACACACACACACACACACACACATATATGTATGTATATATATGTATATAATCAAACAAATACGCATACACTTATCTATAAAGGTACACGCACACACACGCGCACACACACACACACACACACACACACACACACACGCACATATATATATATATTCAAGTACACAAGTATATACATGCATATCTCTCTACATGTAATCTTATATGCATCCTACTCTTTGTCCAAGTGTCTGCTTTTGTGCATGCATATATTTGCATGTTTGTGTACGCCTGTACCTGTGACTGAGCGTTTGTGTCTGTGTTTATACCCACACATGTGTGCCTGCGTGTATGTACGATTATTCCAAATATTCATATCGCAGATACACCCTGCAGCATGCGGTGTATTTCTTTTTTTCATCGAACTTCAGAGAAACTTAACAAGATCAGAGCTTAATGCTCCCTGTAGGCATTACACAAATGACATAACAAATGACCTTACCATGTAAAAAAGATAATAATAAACAAATACACAAACACAAATAGAAATAACCGAAAATAACAACAACAACAGCAACAACAACTAGTACTACAAAAATTGATACAGTGACATTATTGACAACGGCGGCATTGAATGCAACGTGGAATTCACCGACAATAACAACAATAAGGATGAAATTGAGATCGTCAAAATTATCAGCATCACCATTTATAAGAACACCGAAAGAGAGCAAACGGAGAGCAAATTATTGCATTGATGGTCATCATGTTGCTCATACATATATATATATATATATATATATATATATATATATATATATATATATATATCTATATATATATATATATATATTTACACACACCCACACACATATATATATACATATATTTATATATATATATAAATAAATACATACATACATGCATGCATACATACCTACAGACATACATACGTACATATATATATATATATACCTATATGAACACATTTAGACACGTATTTATAGCATATGTATATATGTATATAATATGTGTAAATATAAATGTGTATATTATATATATATATAATGTCTATATTATATATATATATATATATATATATATATATATATATATATATATATATATATATATATATATATATATATATATATATATATATATATATATATATATATATATATATGTATGTATTTATTTATATATATAAATATATGTATATATATATGTGTGTGTGTGTGTGTAAATATATATATATATATATACATACACACGCGCGCACATGCACACACCCATATATATATATATATATATATATATATATTGATGTTATGTAAGTTATATATCAATGAATGGCTGATTAGGTTTGTTTCATATTTATCTCCCTTGGCTCTGTGCCAGAGTCTAATAAAAATAATATATTAGAAAAATAGAAAAAAGCAAAAACAAACAAACAAAAAAAAACTCTTCAAGTGTAAAGGAATGAGAAATTATAATTACGAAGGTTGAAGATTGGTATGGAATAACTATCGTATATTATAGATGGCGTTGATATCGCTCGGTTCATACAAACGAATAAAAATTGCATACAATGATAACAGAAGTAGGAAGGCAGATGCCATGATGATGATGATAATGATGGTGATGGTGATGTTGGTGGTTGTGTTTGCGGTAATGATCAGTCATCGATAGTACGAAGAAAAATAACAATATGAAGAACTAAGAAGATTGCAATTTACAATATATATGCATATATATATATATATATATATATATATATATATATATATATATATATATATATATATATATATATATATATATATATATATATATATGCATATA
>NC_142938.1:11076337-11088837 GCF_046866305.1 Octopus bimaculoides
ATATATATGCTCTTAGCTTAGTTTTTCCTCGGGGCTGGCCAGATTGGAGCAATATCGGGTATAACCAGCCGAAATTGCAAGGATAATCCGGATCTCGACTGAAGAAAGAAAACTCCGAATGACCTGTCCGTGTTTGCTTTGTGTCGTCTATCTGGATGTTTTGTCCCTTTCTTGTATCACCTAAATGTCTGGATGTTTTGCGTTCTTGTCCCATTCTGTATTATATATATATATATATATATATATATATATATATATATATATATATATATATAGGGTGACAAAGGCCAGCAGGTCGAAACATGGAAGTCGACGTTTAATAAACACATACTCTATAAAATATAAGTAATTTATCAATTTAACGTTAAATTGCTTCTATATATAATACGACATAAAAACATATTAGTTCATACATGCTTTCACACACACACACACACACACACACACACACACACACACATGTATGTATGACTGCATGCATATAATAAAGTTGTGCAACAAGCCACGAAAGACTTTACATTTATTTCGGATTCATGGCCTCTTCTACTTTAGTTACATTTTCTTACATAGACGCAAGGACATAAATTTAGTGGGAGAGCTTAGCGATTATTTCGATCCCAGTATCAAACTTGACTGGTATTTTATTGTATTTTATCGGTTCCAGAAAGATGAAAGCTAAAACTGACCTCGGTGAGGTTTGAACTCAGGAAGTAAAACTGAGGAGTCGAGAATATATACCTCAAAGCATTTTAGCTTACGCTCTAACGATTTTGACAATCTACTACATTCACCGTAGTAATAATTATAGTCAGTGGACATCAAAGCTGAAATGGATCTAAGAATTGCAGCCCAGAAAATTTGCTGTTATTTCTCGTAGGCTTCGACTATGTAGAGTCGGTTATGATGGTGAATGTTTTTTTTTCTTTTCCAAATGCTAATATTTTCAGGTGCAGACTTTCAAATATGAACGGATAATATTCTACAATATCAAACAAGACGAATCTGTAGCTGGAGTTGTTTTCACTAGTGTTACACAATTTAATTACAGCGTTACTGCAGTTCCATTTCAGCAGGTTTATTATTTGTGTACGGTGTCATATATATTCTTACTAACTACACCCAGTTCGATTTTTGCATGATTTATGAGCCCTGCGCTTTTTGATTCAATATGAAGTTGTGCTTATGGTTGTTTGATGTTATGTAGGGTTTGCGTGGAGTGAGGTGTTCTACCAAGCAATTTTTTTTGTATCTAATTGTATTGCTAAAGTTTTATTATGTTTTAGGTGGTTGAGCTCGTCTATTTGAGTGTGTGTTTTCGCTATATTTTGTCATATACGCATACACACACACATATATATGAATTAATGTACACATCTATGTGAGGTAAAGCTCGCCGGATATTGCTAGATAATATAGCAAACATGTACAAATGTGCCTTTTGCGATACTTCAGAAAAATGAATCTCGACATAATATATTACTGTAGTTCTTAGGGAAGATAATGGCTGACAGATAACAGGTTGCCGAGAAATGAAGAATTTGATAGATGAAAGAGAAATGCAGTATATTTGTATATCAGCAACATGGCTTTCAGTCCTTTATATAGTTTTAATTCTGCGATGGAGGGTGGGGGTGGGGGGAAATGATGAAGTGATAAGGATCGAAGAAAGAATGAAAGAGCGAAAGGGAATTATAGGTAAAGGAAAGATGAATGAGAGAGAGAAGGAGAGGATAGAGACGAGAGATAGATAGAGATAGAGAGAGAGAGAGAGAGAGAAAGAGAAAAAGAGAGAGAGATAATGGAGGAAGAGTAAGTATAAGAGAGTGAGAGTGAAAGAGAGACAGTAATAAAACAAAGACTGCGCAATGTAATATTAATTTTACGTGTATTTTATATATACAACAGAAAATGAAATAGAGCTATATGTACGCACGCATAAATAAATATATACATACATACATACATACTTATATACATAAATACATATACACACACATATATATGAATATATATATGTATAGGTATATATGTATATATATTTGTATATATATATATATATATATATATATATATATATATATATATATATATATATATATAGATAGATAGATAGATAGATATGAGTCATATTAGGTACTTATTAAACTTACCCATTATTAAATTTACTTTTATTCCTTGTGGCATCGCATATTGTCAAATTGTCTTTGGTCGTACATGATTGCAGTTCAAGTCCTTCTAAGCACGTATAGATGTTATTCATGCATATATAATTACATACACACACACAGACACACTTGTATTTATATACACACGCATACATATACGCACACATATGCATACATATACTCGCACATGCATACATACATTGCATTCATTTACATTATATATATATATATATGTATAAATAGAAAGACATATATATCTATATGTGTATGTATATATACATGTGTGTGTGTGTATGTATGTATGTGTGTATATGTGTATTTGTGTGTGTATGTGTGTGAATGTGTGTGCGTACAAAGTATACTTTGTGTCTATTTGACAACACGAGATGATGTGTAACGTTAGCTTATGAATCAGATGAAATTCTATGCAATAAACCAAATTAAATAAGTTCCTGCCAATAAGAACGCGTTGGAATCCTCAGCTTGTTTCTACCTGTAATTTCCAATTTACCATTCTTCCTATACAGAAACCTTTGATCATTTTTCTCTTTTTCGTTTATCATTTATTTATTCTTTCATTTTATTTCATTTTATTTTTACCAATTTTTTGAACCGCTTCTTTAAACAGCAAAGAATGTTTGCATATATTTTTATTAAAACCTCGGTGGATTAATTCGTATTTATAAATAAATATTATTATCATTTTGCCGGGTTGACGGCGGTGTAGCTTCGGTAAATCGGTAGATCAACGGATAAAAATCGATTGCGATATTTAGTCGTGAATTTTTATTTTTCATTTTATTATTATTATTATTATCATTATTATTATTATTATTATTATTATTATTATTATTATTATTATTATTATTATTATTATTATTATTATTATTATATTTTTTTTGACGTATCTGAGTTCGAGACAAACCGACTTCATCTTCGGCGCTTTTTTTGTCCTTCCAGATTTTAATGACGATATAAACAAGTATCGAAGGAGTGCGTAGCTCGAAGATCAGGGAGCCTCTGCAGCTAACTTTGCTTACACACACACACACACACACACACACACACACTTGTAAGCAGAGTTAGCGGTTACAATAACCGACTAAGAGATAAAATATCCGTATATACTATCGGTATCCGTTTCCCATGTTCTTTCTGAGCATGGGTATGCAGGCACGCTAAATGTAGTCCAATCGATGTGTTTGTTGATCTGAGATTTTCTCCATTTTCTGATTATATATATATATATATATATATATATATATATATATATATATATATATATATCTGTAAATATACTATGTGACAATTATTCGGTAGACATGATAAAAACTTCGAGTTTCGGATGTCGGAGCGGAAACCCTCGCCGGTATCTCTTCAATTATCGGACCATCGAAAAAATGGTCCAGTACCTCACTAACACATATTTTTCATAGCATTTTTTCGATGGCTCGATAACTGAAGAGATACCGGCATGGGTTTCTGCACCGTCATCCGAAACTCGGAGTTTTATCATGGCTACCGAACAATTGTCACATAGTATATTTACAGATAATTTCCTCTATTTACATAATATCGAGGTCTCTTTCATTCTTTTGTTGTCTTGCCATTTCTATCAATATATATATATATATATATATATATATATATATATATATATATATATATATATATATAACACACGCACTATATATTTGGTGTTAATTTGCTTCAGCTTTATATTACATTAATTGTATTTCGGCCAGAGTGGAAGGTGGATGTTAAATGATAATGATGATGATGATGACGATATTATATATATATATATATATATATATATATATATATGTAGCAATAAGAAAATGGAGGGGAATATGTGGTACTCATCAACTTGCAGACACTGTACTATGTCAATTTACCTGTTTATTTTTCAACCAAGAGGACAATAAAAACAATATACAAACACATATGACACACTATGTCATATCAGCAATTAAAAATTAAAAAGGACATCTAGTGACCGAAGAAGGGACAAAGTCTTACAGCTGTTTCGGCCTAGGGTTGACATGCCGCATTCTATCTATATTACGACTGTACCAGCTTCGCTCTTATGTCAACGACCTTCCAAATGTGACACCACCAATTGTTTCCTATTTTTTTGTAATTAATTTCTCTCTACGCCAAGTACGACACCATTCAATGTATGTTCCCTTTTTATCTTGAAATACACTAAGATGTTCTTCGAGAGAGCTGTGACTGCTATTTCTAGTAAGTTGTATGACCACATAGAGACTCATTCCTTGGCTCTGGAGATCGCTGATCTCTTAATATTAGACATTTTAAAAAGTTATTTTTAAATGTCATCATCTTCCTACTTGAAAATAACAACAAAACAAAAAAAAAAAAAACCCAAGTTATTTTATATTTCTGAACGCGTAATACTTTTTTTTAAACAGGTTTTATGAGACAATATATGATACAGAAGATGTAAGACTTCCTTCGATAAGTATGTGTGTGTGTGTGTGTGTGTGTGTGTGTGTGTGTGTGTGTGTGTGTGTGTGTGTGTGTATGAGCTTGTGTGTGTGTGTGTGTGTTTGTGTGTATCAAAGTTTCAGAGATAAAGCCATCTCCAGACATCTATTTCAAATTGAACACCTTTATATATATATATACATATACATATATATATATATATATATATATATATATATATATATATATATATATATATATATATATATATATATACATGTATGTATATATATATATATATATATATATATATATATATATGTATATATATATATGTATATATATATATGTATATATATATATATATATATATATATATATATATATGCATATGTATATATATATGTATATATATGCATATGTATATGTATATGTATATGTATATGTATATATATATATATATATATATATATATATATAGATACACTAGCATATACATACCTATACATATGTATGTGTGTGTGGTGTGCGTTATTGTGTGCATATACAGAGATATCCACGTATACATACGTGTGTGCGTGCGTGTGTGTGTGTGTGTGTGTGTGTGTGTGTCTATATGTCTCTGTGTGTGTGTTTATCTTTTAATGAGATAAAATACATAATTCATTGAAAAATAATGAACGAGACTGTCTGGTATTGATAACAGAAAAGCTATACAAAAATATGTCAAGTTGAATCTTTTGAAAGAGAGCACCGTGTGTACGTTGGTTACTGAACATAATATTACATATAGTGTGAGTGTGTATATATGTGTATATGCATCAGTATATGTATGTATCGTTTATCTTTCATCTTCCGCTTCTTTCAGTCATTAGACGACGGCCATGCTGGGGCACCGCCTTGAAGAATTTTTACTCGAATTAATCTATTACAGCTTTTGTTGTTTATTTTTTAGAGCCTGGTATTTATTCGATCGATATCTTTTGCCGGAGCGTTAAGTTACTCGGAGGTAAACACGCCAACACCTGTTGTCAAGCGGTGTTTGAAGCAACCAAAGTCACTCACAAAACTATGGCAAAAGTGCTTGCTCTGTCGGTGTTGTTTAGTCCTAATTAGTTTCTGAATGAGTAAGCCTCTAATTAAACCCTTCCATTTGTGACCAGCAAGACTTATTTTGACAGTCAATCCGAGTCCTGAGAACTTCTGAAGGGCAGCTGACATGTAGTGACGGGTCACCTTTAACGAAGATTTTCGGTTGATTCGAATTGACCACAGCTCGACAGGAGTTAAATTTGTGGTTACTCTTATCTCGGATGAGGTGGAGGTTGGGATAACAGAGTTCTGAACAATCTCGAGAACAATCTTAATCGATAAGAACCAACCGCTTTACTAATAACCTCCTCAAAAAATTTCTCGAAAAATTTAATAAACGTCCTTCCCTTGGCATCCTTTTTCAGCAACACCATTACGCAGAGAAATGAGTATTGTTCCATACGCTTGCTATTGCAATATAAGTTCGCCAGGAGGTCGGTGATCAAATCTGGCGAATATACATAAAGTTCAAAGGACAAACCTTAAAAACAAAGCAATTTGCTATTTACATAACCACTTATTGCTATTCTTTATCTCAACTGCTGTTATTGACTTTTCACAACACTCGACAACTTCTACGTGAACCACAGTAGGCCATTGATGAAATACGAAAATCCACAATCTTCTCAGTCTCACCACTCGCCCAGAAAGTCCGGTAAAGTGCTGACGGAAGCCTTACATATCTGCTTGGAATCGTGTACAATAATACTAAGCTGACTGTCCCGGTTAATTAAAAATCATAGAGTAGTTTTGTTTTCGAGTCATGCCTCTGCTCCCACTGGGTCCACTGAACGTCTCTCTTTCTTTCGTATTTTACGTTGAAGGAATGGGTGAGAGGTACTTTCGCTGCTAGTACGTCGATCGCAATGCCTTTCTTCACCACCATTTCCAATTTACTTACTACTTCGTCCTTAAATCTATTATTCTCTATCATTGCTTATTTTTAGAGAATAAATAGAGCAAAATCGATATGGTTTAGAACATCTGTCACCAGTTATTAATGAACCACATCAACCACTGCCTGGCTAAGAGCTCTGCGCACAGGAACATTGAATTTAGCTTTCAGTAACCCGGGTCCCATACTATAAATCCTATCTCGCCTGGCTAGCTCACTAAGAGCTCTGCGCGTAGGAACATTGAATTTAGCTTTCAGTAATCCGGGTCCCATACTATAAATCCTATCTCGCCTGGCTAGCTCACTAAGAGCTCTGCGCGTAGGAACATTGAATTTAGCTTTCAGTAACCCGGGTCTCATACTATAAATCCTATCTCGCCTGGCTAGCTCACTAAGAGCTCTGCGCGTAGGAACATTGAATTTAGCTTTCAGTAATCCGGGTCCCATACTATAAATCCTATCTCGCCTGGCTAGCTCACTGAGAGCTCTGCGCGTAGGAACATTGAATTTAGCTTTCAGTAACCCGGGTCCCATACTATAAATCCTATCTCGCCTGGCTAGCTCACTAAGAGCTCTGCGCGTAGGAACATTGAATTTAGCTTTCAGTAATCCGGGTCCCATACAATAAATCCTATCTCGCCTGGCTAGCTCACTAAGAGCTCTGCGCGTAGGAACATTGAATTTAGCTTTCAGTAACCCGGGTCTCATACTATAAATCCTATCTCGCCTGGCTAGCTCACTAAGAGCTCTGCGCGTAGGAACATTGAATTTAGCTTTCAGTAATCCGGGTCCCATACTATAAATCCTATCTCGCCTGGCTAGCTCACTAAGAGCTCTGCGCGTAGGAACATTGAATTTAGCTTTCAGTAATCCGGGTCCCATACTATAAATCCTATCTCGCCTGGCTAGCTCACTAAGAGCTCTGCGCGTAGGAACATTGAATTTAGCTTTCAGTAACCCGGGTCTCATACTATAAATCCTATCTCGCCTGGCTAGCTCACTAAGAGCTCTGCGCGTAGGAACATTGAATTTAGCTTTCAGTAACCCGGGTCCCATACTATGAATCCTATCTCGGGTGACCGTGTAAACCACAAATATAAGGTCTATTTTGTTACAAACCCCGTTAAAATTGTGGCTATCCTTCGCGATCTTTCGACGCTGAGCTAAAGAATATATAAAACAAATACACCTATATAAAATTAATAAAGCTTATTCAAAAGTATGTAATACAGTCTACATACAAATATATTAACTAAATATAGAATACATTATTACATAAAATTTCCAGAGTTCATATATACATATGGAAATCAAATATATGTTATACACAAACATGTGAAATAAATATTGAGCGTAAAAATAGAGATTGTAAAACGACATGAGACAGCAATTTTAATGTTTCTAAGTTAATATTTATCTCCTGTGATATTTACCCGAAGCAATTCTTGGTTTAGTCTAGACTACTGAATATAGATTGGGAGAATAATTTCTGTCTGTCTGTCTGTCTGTCTGTCTGTCTGTCTGTCTGTCTGTCTGTCTGTCTGTTTGTCTATCTATCTATCTATCTATCTATCTATCTATCTATCTATCTATCTGTCTGTCTATCTGTCTGTCTGACTGTCTGACTGTCTGACTGTCTGTCTGCCTATCTATCTGTCTAGCTGTCTGTCTGTCCGTCTGTCTGTCTATGTATGTATGTATGTATGTATGTATGCATGTATATATCCATCTATCAGTTTGTCTGTCTGTCTGTCTGTCTATCTATCTATCTATCTATCTATCTATCTGTCTGTCTGTCTGTCTGTCTGTCTGTCCCAGTATATAGATGCAAACATGTATGTATTTATATGAATATGAAGAGGTATCTCTTATCTTTTACTTATTTCATCATTATACTGCAGCCATGCCGGGGCATTACCCTGTACTTGAACTTGACTGGTATTTTTCGACCCTGGGAGTATAAAAGATAAAGTCGACTATGGTAGGATTTGAACTCAGTATCTTAAGAGCCGGAAAAAATATTGCAAAGCAATTTATTCCGGTTCTCCAACGACTATGCAGCTTACCGCCCTTAAATAACGGGTTTTGATTCTTGCAAAATGCAAGCATTTCTGAGGACAGCGAATAATTGGACCACGAAAGGTGTAAAAGTAAAGTCGATATCCGTTGGATTTGAACTCAGAATGTGAAGAGCCGGAAGAAATATCGTAAAACAATTTATTCCGGCTCTTCAACGACTCTACCAGCTTACCGCCCTTAAATAACGGGTTTTGATTCATACAAAATGCAAGCATTTCTGAGGATAGCCAACAATTGGACCACGGAAGCTGTTATGGCTCAAGCTACTGCTATCTAGCACCATCGGATGATCTCTACTCAACCGCTACACAACTGCTACTCGACTGCTACTCAACACTCCTACCATGGCCAGACTACCTCTATTCAATATGTCTTGGGAGATCCTACTTCTTCACCTGGGGGCATCGACACAAAGTAAAGTCAATATCCGTTGGATTTGAACTCAGAATGTAAAGAGACGGAAGAAATGCCGCAAAGAATATTTTCCTACGCACTTACGACTTCGTTGCTAGGTGTTATAATTTAGCTAACAAAACCATAACGAGGTTGAAAATATCGATTACAAGCCGGGGTTCTTGAGTTTTTTTCTGTCGACCTCATGACAATAAGATCATTACTTTGCAATACCTAAGAGGAAGAAACCAGGCCTCCCCAGTTACAGCAATAATAAGCATTTTCAGCTTCAATAAATAAATATATAATTACTCTAGTAGGATGGAAATTGGTATTGAGTCCATTAGTTAACTTTTTCGTTGCTTCAGCAAAATTAACACACACACACACAGACATAGACATCATATCATATATTTATGTATGTATGCAATATATACATACATATATATATATAAATGTATATCTATATGCATATAAAATATATAAATATATACATACGTATGTGTGCATATATATATGTATGTATATATATATATATATATATATATATATATATATATATATATATATATATGTATATATATGTATATATATATATATATATATATATATGTATATATGCATACAAACACACACTCACACACACGCACACACACACACACACACACACACACACACACACACATATATTACGGAAATAAGAAGGAAAGATGATCTGTGCCGACATCTGTTGATAAGAGATACATATTTAGCATTCTTTGAAATCTTTGGAAAGTGATTAGGAAGGGTTGGGGAGGTGTCTGAGGTAAGGGACGGTGGAGGAGTGGGGAGGTAAAGAGGGAAAATAATTTGGCACTGATTCCGTTAATACTTAACTACCTGTTTTGCCCAAAAGATAATGACTTCTACTACTACAACAATAATAACAATAATAATGGCAATAATAATAATAATCCTTTCTACGATAAGCACAAGGCCTGAAATTTGGTGGCGGGGAGGGGAATAGCCAATTAAATCGACTCCACTGTTTCACTGGAACTTAATTTATCGACCCCCGAAAGGATGAAAGGCAAAGTCGAACTCGGGGGAATTTGAACTCAGAACGTAGACAGGCGACGTCTTAGTAATAATATAAATACCAACCCTTCCTATTATAGGCACACAATGTTTTCATATCTTCTCATTTGTATGGAATATCTTAAACAGGGACACACACAAAAGACAGCCACTCCTACCTAAAATTCCTACTGTAAATTCTTCCTAGGAAATTAAGCAACACAAAGTCCATTCACACACACACACACACACACACACACACACACACACACACACACACACACACACACACAGACCTGTGCGCACGCTCATACACCCCCACACATGTCTCCTTCTTTTGCACTCTCCTGTCTTAACTTTTTCTTCACTCTTTCCCTTCCGGTCATTTCAAAATGTAACCGCGTGTGTATCGTTGGCGATTTTCTTCCTCCGTCTTCCCTTCCTTTGGATTTCCTTCTATTTCTGAAGAAGAGCAAGGCTCGAAACGTTAAATCCTTTTTTCCTTCCTTTCCTGAGCGTCTGATAATACAGTACTTGTACCACGTCCTCGAGTTATTGTTTTTTCTTGTTTGTTCAATAATAATAATAATAATAATAATAATAATAATAATAATAATAATAATAATACAAATGATATGTGAGCATATGCATGTATTCATACATATATGTACATACCTACATCTACATGTATATATAAATGCATATCCGGGTACAGGACGTAAAAAAAAAACGTGGACAAAAACGGAACGGGAATATAAACAAAGCACAAAAAACAGACTTTTTTTTACGGACAACAGAATGAACACATAGAAAAACGGACTATATATATATATATATTCATACATGCATACACACACACACACACACACACACACACACACACACACACACACACACTTATATATATGTTACATATGCATACACACACATATATCGAGTGAGACACAGAGAGCAAGAAAGATAGATAGATAGATAGATAGAGAGAGAGAGAGAGAGAGAGAGAGAGAGAGAGAGAGAGAGAGACAGAGAGAGAGAAAAAAAAGGGACAAAAGAGAAGGGAGAGACGGAAGATGATTAATGTCATATTTGATGTTAAATTTGCATTGTCGGTCACGTGAAAGGAAACAGTGATGCCCTGTAGATCGACTATGAACACGAAAAAAAAAAATAAATAAATAAAATAAAATAAATAAATACACAGAAACCAATCAGAGCGCTAAACATAAGAACTAACGAAGTTATTATCATAATCACAAGATATCACAGACTTTCAGTCAGTGATTATATATAAGTTCCCTCTGGTCGTTGTCGTCGCCGTTAACACAATAATCATCGTTGTTATCAACGTAGTTTTTGCATTTTCACAATTATCACGAACGTCGTCGCCGTCATTCTCGCCGTCGTCGTCGACCTTATCATCATCATCACCATCATCATCGTCATCATCATCATCGTCATCATCAACATCACCATCGTCGTCGTCATCGTCGCTATCATCATCATCATCACCATCATCATCGTCATCATCAACATCATCATCATCGTCATTAAAACAACATCACCATCGTCGTCATCGTCGCTATCATCATCATCATCATCATTGTCATAATCGTTATCATCATCATCGTCATCGTCGTCATCGTCGCCATCATCATCATCATTATCGTCGTCGTCGTAGTCATCATCATCACCATCACCATCATCATCATCATCATCATCATCAACACTATCGCCTTCGGTTTCATATTTTCTCATTAGGATAAATTAAGTACCAGTTGCATACTGGGGTCGATCTAATCGACTGGCCCCCTCCCCCAAATTTCTGGCCATGTGCCTATATTAAAAAGGATTATATATCACAATGATCATAGATTAATTCTAAGACACTTACCAACCGGATGAGAATACTTAATACTTATATTTTTTTCTCATATTTAAAACTTATTACATCGTTTAAAATTAAGACTCAATTCAGAAGTAATCATAATTTTGAGGATAATTTTCTTTACCAATTTTGAATTTAAATGTGATATTTGGTTACGTTAGGCAAGATTTATAGTAACTTTCTTACAAGTGGATACAATGCGGTAGTTATATTCTTTATAATTTCATCAGATGAAGTTTATGGCCATTTAAGCACCAACAAAAATCAGCATTGCTTGGAACTGCAAGAATTCTTCGCAGGGTTCTTGAAGACTGACCAGTAATCAAGTGTCACCTTAGTCCCAGCGAAATAAGCAGCGAGTTTTCGTATAATGATGATTGATGGTGATTGATGGTGATTGGTGATGATTGATGGTGATTGATGATGACTGATGATGATTGATGGTGATTGATGATGATTGATGATGATTGATGACGATTGACGA
>NC_142938.1:11101337-11106337 GCF_046866305.1 Octopus bimaculoides
GATACTGAGATAGTTTCTTTCATTTCTTGTTTTTTTTTTTGTTTGTTTGTTTGTTTTTTTTAAATATATCTAGTTTGTTCTACTGTCTAGCCGTAACACAAAAACGGCTTCTCGGTTTTCGAGACCCACCCCAATAATAGTTTACTTTGAACAAGACAAAAACACCTGTAACTTAAAAGCGAAAATATATTAATGAACACTAACAAAATGAAAGAAAAAATATAGACATTTCTACAAGAAAAGAGAGCATACCTGACAGCACATCTGACAATACGTCAGACACCAGAACCACCAGAACCACCACCACCACCGCCAATAACAACAACAATAATAAGAGCAACAACAACTGGTAAGTGATATGCGCACGGTGTCAAACGTAAGTGTGGCAAACACTAACAAAACACAGATTCGCAAATATTCTTTCTAATGAGAAATGCATTAATACGGAACATTTTGCCGAAAGAACCAAAGCTAGGAACCTTGTCAGACACAAACCAGCGCCAGTTTAACGCAATGCATCACAGACGGGCACGAGAAGAGGAGGGAAAAAAATCCCCTCTATTTTGCCAAGGCTACGACGTATAACATCCAAAGAAAATATTAGGTTGTCCGGAAAGTTCGTGCCTATTTTTAGTAGCTTACGTTTCGACTTATTTGCCATGAAACCACCTCAATTCTGGGAAGAGGGTATTTTCAAGTTAACGGAAAGATGGAGACGCATTGTGCAACAAAATGGTTCGTATTTGGTTGATTAAAAATGTAATGGCAAGTATTTAGTGACCTTTTTCTTTCCTTTAAAAATCGGCACGAACTTTCCGGACAACCCAAGAGTTCGAGAGAGCTCCAGTTGATGCATTTAATGGAATCGCCTTTTGAGGTAGAGGATGATTGTATGCTATAACAAATGTCATTTTGGAAACCGAGAACGAGGCTATAAATATTTTATCGGTGTCGAAGTACCTTTCGGTAACATGTGGTCGAGTGGGTTTATGATAACCTCGCATGGCCACAAGACAACACTGTGAAGACGTTAAAACATATCATGCAGAACAGAAAGCCTAGTTGTTTCACATGTGGCAGCAAAGCCTCGTAGAACAAAAGCAACATTAGAAACAAATTATGGAAGTTTAGAGGTTCTGAAGCAGTACTGGAAACAACTTTGGGGTCGCTGAAGACAAACAGTCCAGTTCTTATTACCGTGAAATTATCTAAGAGATCCCCATAACTTCTTTTCTAACCACTGGAGGCAGAGACAATGAGAGTCACACACCAACAACAAGAACTAAAGGACCATGAAGCACTCTTTCATAGGAGTACTGCTCCATTTGGTTAGGAACATGGAGATCAGACAATCATCCAAAGAAAAGACAAGGCGCGGTATACTTCCCGTGAAAAGAAGTCATTATCCGCCGAAGAACAAACCATCTACAATAAAGGAAGGTCTACCTTTCGTGAGGAGGAATCAGACCCCTACTTGAAGGGAATGAAATTCATAGCCCCTTGCAACACTAACAAATGTTCAGCCTTTCGAGGTCGATAAAATGAGTATCAGCTAAGCACTGGAGTCGATACATACAACAAGCCCCGAACCCTACAATTACTAACATTGTAAAAGAAGTTTAGTGAATTGATAGTATCTTCGGAATGACGGAAAATAGGGGTTCCGGCGGTTTGCATTCCGGCTCTCTATATTCTGAGTTCAAATCCTGCCGAAGTCAATCTTGCCTTTCATACTTTCAAAGTCGATCAATAAAGAAATCAGTCAAGTATACTAGATTCGACTTAATCAACTATTTTCTCGTAAATTTCAGGCCTTTTTTGCCCATATAACAAAATATCTTCATTGTTGTTGCTAATTGTTCTTGCAAGACGCTATTTGTCTGAACTTCGGTTTTTCAATTCTATTCTTTCTTAGTTTCAAAAATTGCATTAATATTTATGAATCGCATTGCGCAAAATTCTTATAGAATGAGGTGAAGAATTTGTTTACACTTTCGTTTTTTCTTTTTTTTTTTTTTCTTTTTTTTTTTGCTGTCGTATTTACAGATAGAATTAAAGGCATTCTGGACACATTTCCTCCCGCAACCGGCTTTTAGCCAAAAATGTCGAACACAAACGTCCCCCAGGAAGATAAAAGATTCTTCTTTGTTTTTACCTCTATTCAAACGCAGAAACCGAGAAAGAAAACGGACAAAGACAGAGTGAATGAAAAATATTAACTCTTTAAGATAAATAAACAAAAATTCTAGCGTTCTTCATGATTTGAGTGATATTTCGGTCAACGCCTTGATTTATACACACACACACGCACGCACACACAGACACACACACACACACACACACACACACACACACACATGCAAACACATATACATATTTATGTACGCTCGCACAAACATCAATATACCTATTTGGATTGACAGAGAAATTCTGGTTTTATATCTCTGTCATCTTATGACAGAAAGAAAAACATTTCTAAGACGATAAACGAAAGTTATAGAGGAAGAAAAGAGCTGCAAAATTATACATAAGTAAAAATTATAAGCTAATGCGGTAAAAATAGCCAATACATAGATACATACATAGGTATAGGCGCAGGAGTGGCTGTGTGGTAAGACTGTAATTAAATGCAATTACTAAACGAAGGAAACAATATCCTTTCCTACTCTAGGCACAAGGCCCGAAATTTTGGGGGAGGGGGCCAGTCGATTAGAACGACCCAGTACGCAACTGGTGCTTAATTTATCGACCGCGAAAGGAAGAAAGGCAAAGTCGACATCGGTGGACTTTGAACTCAGAACGTAAAGACAGACGAAATACTGCTAAGCATTTCGCCCGGCGTGCTAACGATTCTGCCAGCTCGCCGCCTTAACGAATATCGCCATAGAACGGGCGAAAATAGGGGGTTTCTTCTTGTTATTATTATTATCATTGTTATTGTTGTTGCTATTGTTGTTGTTGTCGTCGTCATCTATATCCATTCATGACCATCCTGTCTTCCTAAGGCTTATGCTTAAACCGCATCTATCTACTGCGCTCTCTAATTTTCTTCAGACAGTATGGCGTAATTGAGGGATACGTGGCTCCTATCTCTTACGGGTCGAGTGATTTCTTTAGACTGTTTCCTCATTGGCTAACACCTTACTGTTGTTGGCGGTGGTGGTGGTGGTGGTGGTGGTACTGCTGATGATGGCGGTGGCGGTGTCGGTGACGGTGGTGATGGTGCTGTTGGTGGAGGCGAAGGTGGCGGGGATGATAATATTTCTTCAAACAGTGGCACGCCCGAATTATTTCAGCAGACGTAATTCCTTATCATCATCATCATCATCATCATCATCGTCATCGTCATCATCGTCGTCGTCGTCGTCGTCGTCGTCGTCGTCGTCGTCGTCGTCGTCACTAACATCCATCCTCCTCCTCCTCCTCCTCATCGTCATTATTATTGTTATTTTATTTCGTATAGTTTCTTTTTGTCTGTATCTTCATTTACTACTACTACTACTACTGCTACTGCTGCTGCTGCTACTATTTTGACATCATCATCATCATCATCACCATCATCACCATCATCATCATCATCATCATCCTCATCCTCATCATCACCATCATCATCATCATCATCATCATCATCATCACCATCATCATCATCATCATCATCATCATCATCATCATCATCATCATCATCATCATCATCATCATCATCATCATCATTATTATTATTATTATTGCCGCTGCACTCATAGCTTTAAGGTCTGGCCACGTGAAAAACAAGTAGCAAACGTCGCCCCCTGTGGAGTTGAAGTGAAATCAAGATGTTCCAATGTTAAGAATGAAAAATGATGGAATGATGACTCAAGCACCATTCACTTGCTATATATGATTTCATCACCACATGCTACGTTGGAAACGAGTTATACATATTTCGGCATCACCATCATCACCTCAGAAATCTGGCATCGTAGCAGCACCTCAAGCCACAGTAGCAATAATACCTGTAGCAGTAGCAGCTGGTGTCTTTCACTCATATGTGTGTACGGATACATGCAAATTAGGGACCCCTTCGTAGAGGAAGTGCTGCATTTGTCGAGTATATAAACAGTTAGGCTGCTTGTTTCTCTGGAGATTGTCAGAATGATGTAGACGCCTCTGATGAGAACCCAATAAGGTTCGAAAATCGATTAAGGTTGCTAATCATTTTTTTCAGTCTTAGGATAAATGGCTAAGATTTGCCTTGTTTATAATTATACCGTATGTTACATATTTATTATACGATACCTTGATACTGTGTAGACTAAGGTTCCCGTTGACAGGTCGTTGCTTTCTATAGAGTGTTAAACACTTTCGGTATGCAAATTAGGGACTCCTTCATAGAATAACTGCTGCATTTGTTGAGTATATAAACAGTTTTGGCTGCTTGTTTCTCTGGAATGATGTATCAGAATGATGTGGACGCCTCTGACGAGAAAATCCATTAAGATTGTTCATTATCGTTTTGGTGAGGGATGATGAACACAGTCTGTCATACCGGCCATGACGAAGGGAAATAGCCCTGAAACTCGAGTCGCCTTTATATACTTATATTTATATATTTGATCCTTTATATTGAACACTCAATATTTCATCTACATTCAATACTTTCTTTCATGGTGCCGTCCATTTTTATTTTATTTTATTTTATATTATATATTGTATATTGTATTATATATTGTATATTGTATTATATATTATATATTCCATATTCTATACCCCACATTGGTTCTGCAGGAATATAAATAAAACATAAAAAAACAGACAGTGTTGGAACTCTTTTAAACAAAATAATATATTCCTCTATACACAATCATACAAAAAACCCCACCTTTTTTGTATTTATTTTTACTCGCATATATATATAATCACCTATATATATGTGTATATATATATATATATATATATATATATATATATATATATATATATATATATATATATATATATATATATATATATATATATATATA
>NC_142938.1:11111337-11113837 GCF_046866305.1 Octopus bimaculoides
TACTTGTTTCAGTCATTTGACTGCGGCCATGCTGGAGCACCGCCTTTAGTCGAGCAAATCGACCCCAGGACTTATTCTTTATAAACCTAGTGCTTATTCTATCGGGCTCTTTTACCGAACCAATAATTTACGCTAAGCATTTCGCCCGGCGTGTTAACGTTTCTTATTTCTTTATTGTCCACAGTGGGCTAAACATAGAAGGGACAAACAAGGACAGACAAAGGGATTAATTAAGTCGATTACATCGACCCCCCCAGGGCGTAAATGGTACTTAATTTATCGACCCTGAAAGGATGAAAGGTAAAGTCGACCTCGGCGGAATTTGAACTCAGAACGTAACGGCAGACGAAATACCACTAAGCATTTCGCTCGGCGTGCTAACGATTCTGCCAGCTCACCGCCTTATAATCAGATTAGATATTGCTAAGCCTTTATCTTTTCTTTTTTGCCGTCGCTGAAGCAATTCTGCCAACGCGCAGCCTTATTTGACACAACAGTAGTTCATTTCTAATTTTGGTACACGGTCAGCACTTTTGAGAAGATAAAGAATTCATTTATATCGAGTACACTGCTCACTCGACCCTGAAACGATGAAAAGTAAATTCTACGTCAGTGGAATATGAACTCAGCACGTAAAGAGCCTGACGAAATGCCACTTAGTATTCTGTCGACTTGCTACCGATTATGCTAATTCGCCACCCAAAATAACGCAGGTGTCCCAAGGCGAGCTCAGCGTGGACGGAAACCACACGTCGAGCAAAAGGGCAAAAGCTCGCTCGATCTCGATTTTCAGTACGAATACGGACCGCGAGAAGAGACTCAATAGATCGCAATGTGGTAGCTGCTCTACTAAGCACAAGGCCAGCAAATTTATTCAAGGGGGTCAAGTCGATTAAATCGACTCCAGTGTTCAACTAGTACTTATTTTATAAACCCCGAAAATATAAAAGGTAAAGTCGACCGCAGCGGAATTTGAACTCAGAAAAAAAAACAAACAAAAAACTGTAAGCTATGTTGTTGGCACTCCGTCGCTTACGACGTCGAGGGTTCCAGTTGATCCAATCAACAGAACAGCCTGCTCCTGAAATTAACGTGCAAGTGGCTGAGCACTCCACAGACACGTGTACCCTTAACGTAGTTCTCGGGGGATATTCAGCGTGACACAATGTGACAAGGCTGACCCTTTGAATTACAGGCATAACAGAAACAGGAAGTAAGAGTGAGAGAAAGTTGTGGTGGAAGAGTACAGCAGGGTTCGCCACCATCTCCTGCCGGAGCCTCGTGGAGCTTTAGGTGTTTTTGCTCAATAAACACTAACAACGCCCGGTCTGGGAATCGAAACCGCGATCCTATGACCGCGAGTCCGCTGCCCTAACCACTAGGCCATTGCGCCTCCACTGTAAGTTATACTACACTTTTAAAAAGTTTTTCGTGAAAAAGTATCTGTTGTAAACACTTGAGCTTTCGTCCAGCTGTCTCAGAAAGTGACAATTAAAAAAATATGGAAGTTCTGCTTACAGCAAGGACACCAGACAACATATAACAAGTCTGACATTTTTCATGACAAAAATAATGACAATGGTGTGGTTAATTATCGAGATAGCAATACCAGATGACTATAATGATGTGTGGAGCTGAGCAGCTAAAAGAAATCACAGTGATTTCAACTGTTGAATTAGTAAGTGACAGATAATAAATGTGTCTATTATATCATTTATAACTGGTATAGACTGGAAAAATTACACAACCACTTGGTGTAAAGACATTGACAAATTGCTGATAAGGAGAGATAGACGTAGACACGTTCCAGGATGTAACAATACTAGGAAACTAATAAACATTGTTAAGACATTGACACAAACGGTATTTGTTAAAATAAGTGAGGAG
Organism: Octopus bimaculoides; assembly: GCF_046866305.1. Classification (NCBI taxonomy): domain Eukaryota; kingdom Metazoa; phylum Mollusca; class Cephalopoda; order Octopoda; family Octopodidae; genus Octopus; species Octopus bimaculoides. The sequence continues at coordinate 11,113,225 of NC_142938.1, forward strand.
GAAGAGAGTAAAGTGATTAAATTGACTGTATTGCTTGACTTGATTGGTATTTTGTTTATCGATACGCAAAAGGAGTGAAAAGTAAAGTCGACCTTGGTGGGATTTGAACTCGGAACGTAAAGAGCATTTTGTCCAGCGTGCTCCCGATTCTACCGACTCGTCGTCTTTGTTTTCAAATGTTGGCACAAGTCCAGCAGTTTTGAAGGGAGGAGTTTAGTCGGCTACATCGACCCTAATATTTGACTGGTACATTATTTTATAGATCCCAAAAAGATGAAAAAGCGCCGTTGACGTCAGGGGGATTTGAACTCAGTGCATAAGGGGCCGCAAGAAATACTGTAAGACATTTTTCTCGACGTTCTAACAACTCTGTCAGTCTGTTTCCCGATCAGTAACCATAATAATCCTTTCTGCTATAGGCACAAGGCCTGAAATTTGTGGGGAGAAGACTAGTCGATTACATCGACCCCAGTTTTTCACTGGTACTTAATTTATCAACACTGAAAGGACAAAAAGCAAAGTCGAATTTGAACTCAGAACGTAAAGGTAGACGGAAATGCCGCAGAGCTGTTTGCCCGGCGTGCTAACGATTCTTATTTCTTTATTGCCCACG
>NC_142938.1:11121337-11133837 GCF_046866305.1 Octopus bimaculoides
CTACTACTACTACTACTACTATGAACACCACCACTACCACAACTACTACACGTAGCAATTGTTTTTTGTTTTATTTCATTTCTACTTATTACGGCTGTTATTGTTTAACCTCTTCTGACCCTTGATTTAACAAACTTATGATCAAAGACATCCCAGCCATGACCATCACCTCCGATCACATACTTTTATGCAGTGAATCCAAAAGTGCGTCCGTCCATGCTTTTTTTTTTCTTTTGGTTTTGGAGATTTGTATGTTTGTGTGGTTAGTGGAGACTTTAGCTGCTATTTCTAGCATATCGAGTGACAGCATAGTGGCTCCACAATTGTCGTTGTCATGACGACAGTAATATTACTTCAACATTTCTCTTTTTACACTTCTCCACTGTTGTTGTTGTTGTTGCTACTAAGATTGTTGTTGCTGTTATTGTTAGTTTTAATATAGTTGTACTTGTTTAACCCCGAGTCAGGCCTGATCGAAGAGACAGACCCATAATCAAAGGTGTTTCCTGCCATGACTACCTCATCTTTCCCCTCTATGTAGGGAACCCAGCATCCTTTACATCATTCAACGTCGCCTCTTTCACCAAGACCATAGGGCACAAATAGAGGGAGATTTGGCAACTATTTCTAGGATATAGACCGACAACCTAGTGGCTCCGTAGTTGTCGTGATGGTAGTAGTAATAGTAGTTGTAGTAGTAGTAGTAGTAGTAGTAGTAGTAGTAGTAGTAGTAGTAGTAGCAGTCTATTTTTTATACGCTTCTCTAAAATGAGTTGTTTGTTGTCATTGTTGTTGCTATGGTCGGTTGCTATGATTTTGCGGTTGTAATTTATACTCTGGTATCGTTGTTTAGCCCCGAGTTGGGCCTAATCGAAGGGACCAATGATCGAACGCATTCCATCTCGTCTTTTTTTCTAAGTGCAGGGAAATCGAGGATTCCACACATTATCCAATATGTCCCCTCTTTTTTTCTAAAACGATATGGTATAACTTAATGAACATTTTATTCCTAATTTTTTTGACAGATCGATCGACCAGATAAATCTTTCCCTCATTTGCATCTTATCTTTTCCTTATGTGCAGGAGAAGGAAGGATTCAATACATTATCCATCATGTCCCTTTTTTTCTTAAACGGCATGGTATTATTTGAGGAACACTTTGCTGCTATTTTTTTTAACAGATCGAGCGACCAGGTAAATCTTTCCATAATCTGCGCCTCATCCCTTTCTCACGTGTAGGCGAAACAAGGATTCTACGTGTCCTCCTTTTTTTTTTCTAAGACAAAATAATATTATTTGAGGAACACTTAGCTGCTATTTTTTTTAACAGATCGAGCGACCAGATAAATCTTTCCCTCATTTGCATCTTATCTTTTCCTTATGTGCAGGCGAAATAAGGATTCAATACATTATCCATCGTGTCCCTTTTTCTTCTTAGACGGTATGGTATTATTTGAGGAACACTTTGCTGCTATTTTTTTTAACAGATCGATCGACCAGGTAGATCTTGCCATCATCTGCGTCTCATCCTTTTCTCACGTGTAGGCGAAACAAGGATTCAATACATTATCCAACGTGTCCCTTTTTCTTTCTTTAACGGTATGGTATTATTTGAGGAACACTTTGCTGCTATTTTTCTTAACAGATCGAGCGACCAGGTAAATGTTTCCATCGTTTGCTTGTATCGTATTTGTTGTCGCTACCGTCGTATCATTTCTACAGGTAAGCGCTGTTGTTGCTAAGGCTGTGGTTGACGCTACCGACGGTGCTATCGCTGCTCTTACCTGTATGCCATCATCATTAAAGGTGTTGCTCTTATTATTGTTGTCGTCGTCGGCGCTGTCGATGTCATCATTGTTTTTGTTGTTGTTGCTGTTGGTTTTGTTCATCCTACCTGTCTCAGTCTCTGCTTCAACTTTCGCTGTCTGTCTGTCTGTCTGTCGGATTGTCTGTGTGTCTGTTCGTCTCCGTCTGCCTGTCTGCTTGAGTGTATCTCTCAGCCCTCACACCACCCCCATACACTTACGCATGCACACGCTAGACATATAATATACACTCGTACGCACATAGAAAGAGGACGCAAGACAGTCACACACCTGTTCACACACACGCACACACACACACACACACATGTGCACACGCGCGCGCTCGCACACATACACACTTATACACACAGGTACACATACACACACGCACATAAGAAGACGTTATCACTGTCGTTAGCAACAAGTAGGTAGGTGAATGTCAAGATATGAAAGAGAGAGAGAGGGAGGGAGAGAGAGAGGGAGAGAGAGAGAGAGAGAGAGAGGGAGGGAGAGAGAGAGAGAGAGAGAGAGTGAAGAAGTATGGAGAGAAAGAAGGAGAGAGAGAGAGGGAGAGAAAGAGAGAGACTGAGAGATACCTGAGTGTAATCATACTTAAGAAAGTTCTGTGAGAGAGAGAGAGAAAGACAGGAAGACGAACAGAGTTGGAAAGAATGAGTGAGAGGGAGAGATAGGGAGAGAAAGGAAGAGAAGGAGAAAAAAGAGAGAGAGCGAGAGAGTGGAGAGAGGGGAGATGGAGGGGGTGGAGAGAACTGAGTGTAATAATACTTAGGAAAGCTCAGAGAGAGGGTGAGACAGACAGACAAAGAGGGAGTTGGAGAGAATGAGAGTGAGAGAGTGAGGGAGAGAGTGAGTGAGTGAAGGAGAGGGAGTGAGAGAAAATGAGAGGGAGGGAGAAGGAGAGACGGTGAGACAGACTAAGTCAAATAGACATAAAGTTGGAAAGAATGAAAGAGAGGAAGAAAGAAGCAGTGAGAGAAGAGAGGAAGAGAGACGGAGCGAGAGACGGAGCGAGAGAGAGAGAGAGAGAGTGAAGGAGAGGGAGTGAGAGAAGGAGAGAGACCTCAGTGCAGTCATACTTAAACACGCCGAGAAAAAAGTGAGAAGGAAAAGGAAAAGGAGAGCGAGGGAAAAGTGGTGGCAAGAGAAGAGAAGAGGGAGAAGAAGAAAAAGGAGACGGTAAGACGGAGAGACCGAAAGTAGAGAAAGGGAAAGACGATGAGGAAGAAAGAGAAGGACTGGGAGAATGTGAAGAGAGAAAAAGACAGACGGCAAAGAAGGGAGAGGAACGGAGAGAAGAAGAAGAAGAAGAGGTGAGTAAAAGATAGGAAGATGAGTGCACTCATACTGAAACAAGGTGAGAGAAAGAGGGAGACGAAGTAAGAGAGAGTTTGAGTACAGTCACACTTAAAGACAAACTCGCTTCGGTGTTCTTATTGGTTGGCTTCTCCGCCATAACCTTCAATAGCCGATCATTGCACAGCCGTCACAGCTTACCTATACCCTGTAGAACTCTGGCTTCGAACACGGAAACATAGAACAAACACAAACACACACACATACACACACACACACACACGCACGCATGCTCAAACGCGCATATACGTCTTGCATGCACGCACATATATACACGCACATATTGAAATACGACGAAAATAGCGATGCATTGTGTCGGCATAAAAATAATACAAATAATGCAAACACACACATATTAGCATAGAAACCCACGTACACACACACACACACACACACACACACACACACACACACACACACACACACACACACACATACACATACACATATTAGCATAGAAACCTACGTATACACACACACACATATTAGCATAGAAACCCACGTACACACACACACACACACACATACACATATTAGCATAGAAACCCACGTATACACACACACACACATTAGCATAGAAACCCACGTATACACACACACACACATTAGCATAGAAACCCACGTACACACACACACACACACACACACATACACATATTAGCATAGAAACCCACGTATACACACACACACACACACATTAGCATAGAAACCCACGTACAAACACACACACACATTAACATAGAAACCCACGTACACACACATACACACACACACACACATATATATATATGTATATATATATGTAGAAAGGAGCTTACACACACACACACATACGGACAAAGGCACAGATACGCACGCACTTCGATGTCTATAAGCACTCACACACGCATAATCTCGCACACAGAAAGACACAACCCACACACATATACATAATTCAGTGGATATAAGCAGACACACACACACAAACACACACACACACATACACACATATACACACACGCTCACACATGTAAAAACGCACAAACACACATATGTAATTGTGCACATACACTAGCACAACCATACGAGCACTAACTGTACAAATGCGCATCCGCACATATGAAATATAACCCAGCAGACCCACATTGAGAGAAAAACAAAACGAATATTGAAATATTGAGTGCATACAGACCGAGACAGGGCGGGACCTCTTTTTTTCTTTCTCTTTTTCAATCTCTGTCTCTCTCTATCTCTGTCTCTGTCTGTCTGTGTGTCTCTCACTCTCTCTCTCACACACACACATAATCGTAAACATTTCTATGGATATGGAGAAAACAAGCTCTTTAGAGACATACTTGTTAATATATATATATATATATATATATATATATATATATATATATATATATATATATATATATATATATATATACTTATATATATATATATATATATATATATATATATATATATATATATATATATATATATATATACATATATATATATATATATATATATATATATATATATATGTATATATATGTATGTATGTATAATTTTTTATTCAATTCCGTAACCAATAGTTACGAAAATAAAAACACGTTTTCAACCGTATGAAATATAAACAGAGGAGCAAAAAAAAAAAAAAAAAAGATCATTAACTACTTAAACATATAACCATACGGTAAAGTCTCTGACATTACAAAACCCTTACTTTACTTTTAAAGATCACAAATATAAATTCGCGAATAGCATCTTACCAAGACTCAACTATCCAAATAAAATGGATATCGACATTAGATAAGATAGTATCCAAAATTTGGCTAGCTTTACATTTACTCCTTTGGAAAAATACCAATTTTTATTATTTTTTTAAAATTTTTACTTTCTATCTCAAACGGAAAAAAATTGTTTTATCCTGTTTGATGTAGGAGATGTTTATCATTCGCATCCCAAATCTCTTTCAAATGATGCCTTCAATTTCGTTTAAAAGATTTTGCCAATGAAACTTCAGAAATTAAATCTATATATCCTAGAAAATCTCTTTTTTATTATGAAAATAACTTAAGGTTTAAAAACAAAGGCAAAATTTCTAATGTTTATTGCAATGATAGTAGGGGTACGAAAGATTCTGTAGAGATAGGTTATATTGTAGGTTTCTATACCTTAAACATTCTATTCCCCAAATTTCCTAATATTCACACTGGCCTCTACAGAGATAATGATTATTTAATGCACAGAATGTTTAAGTACGAAAAATAAAACAAGTCCCTCAAACATATTCTTGCAAATATTTTCGCAAATTTTAAAGAAGTCTAATCAAAATTTAACGATTGGATTAAATATTTTGTTAGTAAATTGTAATATTGTTACTTGCACTCTTACAAAGCACAACTGTGATCTTCCAAGGAATCCAGAATTACCAAAATGCAATAACAGATTTTCCTACAATCCTAGAAATAATTTAGATTAATCTTGTTAAAAATGTATGCTTACATATTTCGCACATTTTATCTGAGAAAGCTAAGCACAATGATGCTTCACAACAGAATGGTTTCATTTGATATATATATATATACAGACAGATAGATAGATAGATAGATAGATGCATAGACAAGACTGGCTGATAGGCAAATAGAAAGACAGAGACAGACCGACAGATAGATAGATAGATAGATAGATAGATAGATAGATAGATAGATAGATAGATAGATAGATAATCGACTACATAACAGTACTAGAAATAATATTGGTTTCAAATTTTGGCTCAGTGGGAGAAGCTCAGACCATTAGATCGACGCCAGTGCTTAATTGGTATTTATTTCACCAATAAAAATAATATTAAAAACTGAAATAGAAACTGTTTCTTTCAAACAGCTCAAATTCAGTTTTGACAAATGTTCTTTAAATTGTTGCTAAATAGTTTTCTCTACAAAGTAGAATACTTTAAGATTTTCAAATTTAGGGCAAGCATTGCTTAATATAAAGGGTTTCAAAATGACAACTTCAATAGTCTATATTCTTGTAATTAATTAAGCGACACACTGCAATAGAATACAGCATCTATTTGTACAAGCTCTAATAAATGTACAAGACCGATTAAACGTCGACGTAAGACAAAGGCAAATCTTGCAAGGCAGTGCTCCAGCATAGCCGTAGTCCATTAACAGAAAGAAGTATAATATGAAAGATAATGTATATATATATATATATATATATATATATATATATATATATATATATATATATATATATATATATATATATATATATGTATATATATATATATATATATATATATATATATATATATATATATATATATATATATATATATGTATATATGGCTGTGAGGTAAGTAGCTTGCTCACCAACCACATGGTTCCGGGTTCAGTCTCACTGCGTGGCACCTTGGGCAGGTGTCTTCTACTATAGCCTCGGGCCGACCAAAGCCTTGTGAGTGGATTTGGTAGGCGGAAACTGAAAGAAGCCCGTCGTATATGTGTGTGTGTTTGTGTCTGTCCCCCTACCATCGCTTGAAAACCGTTGTTGGTGTGTTCACGTCCCTGTAACTTAGCGGTTCGGCAAAAGAGACCGATAGAATAAGTACTAGGCTTACAAAGAATAAGTCCTGGGGTCGATTTGTTCGACTAAAGGAGGAGCTCCAGCATGGCCGCAGTCAAATGACTGAAACAAGTAAAAGAATAAAAGAAAGAATAAAAAGAGCACACACACACAGACATGCGTATAAACACACACACACACACACACACACACACACACACACACACACACATATATATATATATATATATATATATATATATATATATATATGCATACATATAATACAAACTCCCACACACACAAAGAAACACACACACGAAATACATGTGCTTGGGGACATATGCACTTTTAATTTTCGTTCGCATTCTCTAGAATGCACAAAGCCAGACATTGAAAAATACATTTCCTTTGTAAGTAAAGCCATACACGATTGCTCATATAAAATTTATGATATCAATACACAATAGCCTATTATACGATATGCAACACACGCACATTCACACATATAACCGCCCGCCCACAGCCTAAATACGTATATAGTCATCTAGGTCAACGCTAACGTATTCGTTTATAGGTTTCAAATTTTGGCACAAGGCCAGCAGTTGTTGATGGGTGTGTGTGTGTGTGTGGGGGGGAACTAGTCAATGATATCAACCCTTGTGGTCAACTAGTACCTATTTCATCGATCCGGAAGGGATATTTTATCCTTTTGTGGGGTCGATAAAATAAGTCAACCTTGGCGGGAATTGAACTTAAAACCTAAGGACTAAAGAAATGCTGGAAGGCATTTTACACAGCTTTGCGTGTTAACGATTCTGCCAGTTCGACGCCTTTCAAGCGTGTTCATATTTTTCTTTTTTTTTTCTTTACTTGTTTCAGTTACTTGACTGCGGCCATGCTGGGGCACCGCCTTTAGTCGAGCAAATCGACCCCAGGACTTATTATTTGTAAGCCCAGTACTTATTCTATCGGTCTCCTTCGCCGAACCGCTATGTTACGTGGACATTAAACACACCAGAATCGGTTGTCAAGTGATATTGGGGGACAAATATAGTCACACACACACACACACACACACACACACACACACACACACACACACACACACATATATATATATATATATATATATATATATATATATATATACGACAGGGTTCTTTCAGTTTCCGTCTATCAAATCCACTCATAAGGCTTCGGTCGGCACGAGGCTATACTAGAAGGCTCTTGCCCAAGGTGCCACGCAGTGGGACGAAACTCTGAACCATGTGGTTCTTCCACGTTACAAATTTAATTTAATTTGTCTCCGTGGGAAGCGTTTCGAAGAGTTAGGGCAGGACACATTGTTAGAACGGCTCTTCCCACGGATACAAATTAAATCAAATTTGCAACGTGGAGGAACCGCATGGTTCCGGGTTTAGTCCCACATGTGGCAGCTGATGAAGGAAATGTTCTCTATGTGGCCTGTATGTTTTCTGTACTCTATCATTTTGTCCACGTTTTTTTGCAAGGTCCTGTACCCAGATATGCATCTATAATTATACATGTAGATGTAGGTATGTACATACATGTACATATATATTCATATACTCACATATTATATATATATATATATATATATATATATATATATATATATATATATATATATGTGTTTCTGAATCTCTTTGATTCTTTAAATGTGCTAGCTTCCTGGTAATTAATCGATATTAATTAATATATGATTTTTTGCCATATTTTTTAATAATATATTAACCCTTACCGAGTTTTCATACTGGATATATGCGACGCAGTAAATATTCTCTGCAGACATATTCCTGGAATTAGCGCGCCAAAACGAAGCCTTTTGAATTTTACCATTAAGCTGTAATTAGCAGGCTGAAGAGAAATAGACAGTCGGTAAGATTGTTAAATTTTGAAACCGGTCCCTGTTTAATAATGTTCCTTTTCGGTGATTTTAAATGTCTTGCCCGCTTACGTTTTGGTATCACGCTATATTTCATGTTGAGAACAATTTAGGTCTTATTAGACACAAGATGTGATCTATTTCTAGCACATTGAATGTCGACGTCATATATAAATATATATCAATTGCTATCACATGGAGACTCTGGAACATGAAGTGAGCGATTAATGACGAGGCAGACAGTTACAAAGTATCTAGAAAGTTCAGTCGTCACCCCAGGCTAGCGGAAAGGCTGAATTCCACTCTAACAACTAAAGAGATATGTACGCTCATACATATGTCTGTAAGTATGTATGTATGTCTGTATGTATGCATGCACGTACGCATGAATGTATGTTGTAAGAATGTATGCACGTATGTACGTACGTATGTATATATATGTATATGTGTGGGTATGTAATATATAGGCAAATATATTATGTATGTATAATACATATATATGTATTATACATATACACACACGTATATATATAATGAATGTATGTAATTAAGTTTCCGTGTGTTTATACATACACATGTACACACAGGGACATACATGGGCTTACATACAAATCTATATCTACACACATATACGCATATATAAATATATGCACGTATATACGTGCATGCATTCATACACCCCCTTCCCCACTATATATATATTAGTAACCCATGCACTATTAGCACTTTAGAAATTATAGGACATTTATAGAATTGGAAGGCTATACATTGATTATTCGCTGTTATTCTCAATACAATATTAATTACAGACAGCCCCCTCTCTACGTTTGCGTTTGCGTGTGTATGTGTGTATATATATATATATGTGAGTGTGCATGTGTGCGTGTGTGTGTGTGTGTGTGTGTGTTCTTTTTATTTATTCTTTTATTTGTTTCAGTCATTTGACTGCGACCATGCCGGAGCACTGGTTTTAGTCAAACAAATCTACTTCAGGACTGATTCTTTGCAAGCCTAGTGCTCCTGTTTAACACATGTTATTCGATACGCTTTCCAAAGTATTCTCATCTAAATTCTAAATTCTCTAAATTCATTTCCAATAATTCTTATGTCACCAAAACTCCTTAGTTCCTCCAACGCGAGACGGATGATCTAAACGTCCTTGGCGCGGTTCCAGGATTCAGCACATTGTCGAAGTTCTCTTTTGACCACAGAATTGCTGTAAATTAAAATCGTTAGTAGACAAAAGGAATCGAAGAGTTTTTATCGATCACACATATACGTATCACCGCATGATCATCATTGCAATAAGTTGCGCCCCAGATATTGGAGATATACAAACTAGATACAGATATTATAAATATTACTTTTTAAATATTCTAAATATACACGCTCGCAATGGCCCAGTGGTTAGGGCAGCAAACTCGCAGGCATAGGATCGCAGTTTCGATTCCCAGACCGGGCGTTGTGAGTGTTTATTGAGTGAAAACACCTAAAGCTCCACGAGGCTCTGGCAGGGGGTGGTGGCGAACCCTGCTGTACTCTTTCACCACAACTTCTGACTGTCGTAAATATATATGCTAAATATATGAGATAAGATAATATTACTTTAAATTATAAATAAATATTGAATATCAAGGAATAAGACATTCTATGTCGATCCGATATGAAACTGATTCAGGCATGTTGTAGATTATAAATTATGTAAATAGAAACTCTAAACATGAGGTTAATAATCCGGTAAAACTATAAAATTAACAACAAGAAGAACAACAGTAGCAAGCGCCTGCAATGACAACTTATCTCTGAAAAATTTAAATATTTTAAACCAGATATACCATCAGAATTCTGATACGAGGATTATACACTAATTAACGTGACATTTATTTATAAAATAATGAACCTGAAGAACTAGAAGCAAAATACATGTGTAAATAATTCAAGGTTATAGTATATTTTTTATGTAGGTATATGCATGTGTGTGTGTGTGTGTGTGTATGTGTGTGTGTTTTATGACCAGTTGGAATAAAAACGATTTCACACTAATCTGAAGCGTTACTCTGTACTCTTGTGGAGTACAACGGCCAAGATTATCTTAAACCATCACAACCCGGCTGATGATAGCTCAGCTGACCGAAACTTCGAATTCACTTTAACATGTTTGTGTGTATGTGTGTGTATGGGTGCGTGTGTGCAGAAGTAGCTCTTTCCTCTCACTTCCCTCATCCTTGTTATCACTGCCGTCTCACACTAGTGCCACCACCACCACCACCACCACCACCACCACCACCACCACCACCAACAACAACAACAACAACAACAACATCAACAATAACAACTCCCATTAATGAACACCATTGTCATCAGAATTAATATATCCGTCACCGTCACCCCCCACCAATCCTCCTCTACATACGTCGATCAATGACACTGCGATGATGATGACAGCCATTTCGTACGCTACACACTACCACCAACACCACTACACCAACCGCCACCATTACCGACACTACCACCACCACTGCCTCCGCCGCCGCCGCCGTTGTGCCGCCCGTGCCGACGCCACTACCACCAGAAACACGAATAACACCATCGTCTGAATATACAGAAATCACGTGGTTACCATTTCTGCGACCTTCATAAAAGTGCATACCAACGCCACCTACCACCATTACCACCACCACCACCACCACCACCATCACTACCACCTCCACCAACACCACCACCACCGTCGTCGCCGCCGCCACTGCCGCCGCCACTGCCGCCGCCACTGCCGCCGCCACTGCCGCCGCCACTGCCGCCACCGCTACCACCACCACCACCACCACCACTGCCGCTCCCAACATTACATCCACCACTACCACTACCACAACCATACCCTATCGTTACGTTACCCAACGACGTTATATTCACTTCCAACACCATCACCACCACCACCACCACCACCACCACCACCACGTCCACCTCCCCCACCACGTCCACCACCGCCACCACCACTAACACCATCATCACTACCACCAACACCATCGTCACATCTACTTCCACTACCTCTACCACCAGCACCACGTCCACCACCCTCACAACTACCACTACCACCGCTACAAAACCGACACACCTTCCCTCTTGGGTTTCCTCCACCATCATCACCGCCATCATCATCATCATCATCACCATCATCATCATCATCATCATCATCATCATCATCATCATCACTGTCATCTATACCACAACCAAAGCAAAACAACACCACCTTCACCATCACTACCACCATTATGGTAAGGCACTCTACCACCACTGCCGCCACCACCACAACAACAACGATGACGACGACGACGTCGACCACCACTATCACCACCACTACCAGTTCCGCCATTACTACCACTAAATCTACCATCCCCTCTACTAACACCACCACCACCACCGCCACCATCATCATCTCCACGACGACGACGATGACGACTACCACCACCTCCTCCACTACCACCGCCACCACTACCATCTTCATCACCACAAGGCCCCACCACTACAACCATCACCATCACCACCATCACCACAACCACCACCGCCACCGTCGCCGCCACCACCACCACCACCACCACCACCACCACCACCACTAGCACCACTATAACCACAATAACAACAACAATCACCACTATCACCGCTGCTGCTACCCCACCCATTCCTCCCCACCACCACCACCACCACTATTGTAATAGAAACCATTCCCATCTTCGCATTCCACGATGAACACCACAACACACCATTACACAGTACATCGCCATTATTGTTACCTAAAACCAACACCACATTTACGCACAGGAAACCCCCGCCCCCGCTCCGCCACGTTTATTATAACAATTATTATCACT
>NC_142938.1:11143837-11161337 GCF_046866305.1 Octopus bimaculoides
TATACGCCTGATCCCTTTTTGACAAGATATTAAGTAAAGATTTCTGTAGATATATGTACGCGTGATCCGTAACAGCGACGATTCTAGCTTCAAAGTATTTTCGTAGATATGAATTATTATCCTTTTAATAACAGGATAACAGTTAATATTTCTCTAGATATGTTGTATAATCGCTAATCCGGATGATATTACTTAATAATTTTCTAGATAAATGTGTGGTCTCTTCTGTGCTGTATTTCTGTACTGCCTGCAGGCGTGGCTGTGTGGTAAGAAGTTTGATTCCTAACTGCATGGTGTTTTTTTTTTTGGTTCAGTCCCACTCTGTGGCACCTTGGGAAAGAATCTTCTACTATAGCCGAGGGCCGACCAAATCCTTGTGAGTGGATTTGGTAGAAAGAAGCCTGTCATATATATATATGTATATATATTTATTCTTTTACTTGTTTCAGTCATTTGACTGCTGCCATGCTGGAGCACCACCTGTAGTCGAGGAAATCGACCCCAGGACTTATTCTTTGTATGCCTATTACTTATTCTATCGGTCTCTTTTACCGAACCGCTAATTTACGGGGACGTAGAGACACCAACATCGGTTGTCAAGCGATGATGGGGTGACAAACACAGATACATAAATACAAATATATATATACGACGGGCTGCTTTCAGTTTCCGTCTACCAAATCCACTCACAAGGCTTTGGTCGGACCGATGCTATGATAGAAAACACTTGCCTAAGGTCTCACGCAGTGGGACTGAACCCGGAACCATGTGGTTGGGCAGCAAGCCTCTTACCACACAGAATGGTAGCTTCTGATTATGTCTGTGAATACGTGCATGGTCCCTTACAGAGAGGATAGTAAGCTGCAGTTCAGTACATACGTGTCCTGTGATCTTTAACAAAGAGAATATTAGCTAATAGTTACGTGTGTGATCTTCCATAGAGAGCGTATTAGCTAATATTTCTGAAAGCATGCATGCATGCATGTACGTATGTGTGTACGTAAACATGCATGCATGCTTGTGCGCATGTATGTATGGTATGTGTGCATGGATGGATGGATGGATAGATGGATGTATGGATGAATGAATGTATGTGGTGGTTGTCAAAGAGGAAAAAGCGGATATTTGCTAATATTTTATAGGAATACGTAACAGCTCTAACAAAGGAGATACTAGTCTCTAAGCGCAAGTGTGTGTTTGTCCACACACACACACATATGTATACATACAAACATACATACATACATACATACATACATACATACATACATACATACATACATACATATATATACATACATACATACATATATATATGTATATATATATATATATATATATATATATATATATATATATATATATATATATATATATATATATATATATATATGTATGTATATATACATTAATATATCTTAATATTTCGCTTCGGCATCGCTATGCTAATAACCTGGCGTTGGAACTCAATTTACATGTGTTTCAGTTCGAAGCGTCAATTGAGTACAAAGCGGTAATAAGAAATTTGGGATCACAAAGGAATAAACAATTATGTTCATAACACATTTTGTTTCTTCCTTTGCCATCCCAAACTTCCTCTCCCCATCTCTCCCCCTCTCTCTTCCTCTCCCTCACTATATATACACACATACATACATAAATGCATGTATGTATGTATATGTATGTGCTCCCTTCTGGACTGGATATTAGCTAATATTTCTATACATATATGTGTGATCTTTAACAGAGAGGATATTAGTTAATATTCCAATAGATATGTATGTGATCTCTAATAGAATTGCTTTAAGTTAATATATCTGCAGTTACGTGGGTGATCTATTATAGAGATAACATTATGTAATAATATTATAGATATATGAACGATCTCTTCCATTCATGCAAAACGATATATTTGCACTGAAGGCAGAGAGGCGATAGATCGTCTGTTATTTAGAGGCTGGAATGTGTCCGTTAGTGATGGAGTGCCAGTCAGCCGAACGGCCCTTCTCCGGATGCGAATCAGGATGTCAAAATGTGTAGTAACAGTGACCTCTCAGATATGAGATCCGTTCCGTATTCCGTTCTGGGCTCCACCTTAGCCATGTAGAATACCAGCAGCTGTTAGTGGCAGGAATATCTTCTAGCCTTAAAATGGCGGGTTAATCTTTGGGATGCGGTCTGTATTTTGTAATAAAGAGAGTCGCTTTACTAATTCGTTGGCTACAAGTTGTATCGTCCCTAATAATAATAATGAAAAAAAAACAACTTTTCTTTTAATTTTTCGAAAATTTTGTTGTTTTCCATGCTTACAGTTGAAAAAGTCTCAAGGACTGAAACCGGTACTGAAATGTTTTTTATAAAATTATTTTAGCATTTTCTACCTTGACTTTTTCCATATATATCAACTCGTGTGTTCCTTTTCAACCTTCTACATATATATATATATATATATATATATATATATATATATATATATATATATATATATATATATATATATATATATATATATATATATATATATATATATATATATATATATATATACATATCAAGGAGCACTCCGTCGGTTGCGACGATGAGAGTCTCAGCTGATACGATCAACGGAACAGCTTGCTCGTGAAATTAACGTGCATGTGGTTGAGCAGTCCACAGACACGTGTACCCTTAACGTGGTTCTCAGGGAGATTCAGCGTGACACAAGTGTGACAAGGCTTCTATAGCAGAAACCCGTCGTATATATATGTGTGTATATATATATATATATATATATATATATATATATATATATATATATGTATGTATATATGTATGTATGTATGTTTGTATGTATATATATATATATATATATATATATATATATATATATATACATATACATATCAAGGAGCACTCCGTCGGTTGCGACGATGAGAGTCTCAGCTGATACGATCAACGGAACAGCTTGCTCGTGAAATTAACGTGCATGTGGTTGAGCAGTCCACAGACACGTGTACCCTTAACGTGGTTCTCAGGGAGATTCAGCGTGACACAAGTGTGACAAGGCTTCTATAGCAGAAACCCGTCGTATATATATGTGTATATATATATATATATATATATATATATATATATATATATATATATATGTATGTATATATGTATGTATGTATGTTTGTATGTATATGACGGGCTTCTTTCAGTTTCCTATTTCTTTATTGCCCACAAGGGGCTAAACATAGAGGGGACAAACAAGGACAGACAAAGAGATTAAGTCGATTACATCGACCCCAGTGCGTAACTGGTACTTAATTTATCGACCCCGAAAGGATGAAAAGCAAAGTCGACCTCAGCGGAATTTGAACTCACAACGTAACGGCAGACGAAATACCACTAAGCATTTCGCCCGGAGTGCTAACGTTTCTGCCAGCTCGCCGCCTTTTCTTTCAGTTTCCGTCTACCAAATCCACTCACAAGGCTTTGGTCGGCCCAAGGCTATAGCAGAAGACACTTGGGACTAACCCTGGAACCATGTAGTTGGTCAGCTAGCTACTTACCTCACAGCTACTCCTGCGCCTTTGTTGTTCAAAAAGAAGTTGATAGTCACGGCTGGATCACTTTGTGGCAGTCATAGATTTGCTGGAGATAGGTTAGCGTTGGGTTAAACAGCTACGATAAATGAATGTCTCGTGCTTGACTGAGTCAAACGACAATGAAAATAAAACTTCTTTATGAATTACTTGCCAGGATTTTGTTACGAAAAAGAAAAAGAAAAAAAAAAACGTACCGGTTGCTGTCATTATTTTAACAAATTTTAATTAAATTAAGGATATTGATATTTATGAGTAAAGAAAAAGATTAACAAAAAAAAAAAAAAAAAAAAAAAAAAAATATATATAATGAAAATTAATTAACGAGGGAAAATACTATAATTAACAATAAACATTACGGATGCTTTAATAATTTAACACATAAAAACGTAAACGGATCGGTTTAAAAAATAACGCAAAGAAATATAACAAGCTTGTCTTGAAGTTTTCCCCTTTTTCATTGTTTTTTAAAGAACGAAAACGATGGTTAATAGATTCGTTAGAGTTGAGAACCAAATACCTGAATGATATATGTCTAGAGTGGAGGTGCGTAGCTTAGTGGCTTGGGTAGTCTGTTTTTGATCGTAAAATCGTGAGTTCGATTCCCAGCGGCGCGATGTGTTCTTCTGCAAGACACTGCATTTCACTTGTTCCAGTTCACTCAGCTGGCAAAAATGAGCTGTAATTAGTACCTGTAATTAAAAGCGTCAGCCTTGTCACGTTCTGGACCACGCTGAATCTCCCGAGAACCACGTTAAGGGTACACGTGTCTGTGGAGTGCTCAGCCACTTGCACGTTAACTCTACAAGCAGGCTGTTTCGTTAATCGGATCAACTGGAACCCTCGACGTCGTAACCGACGGAATACCAGTTTTTATGTTTAGAGGCCTTGACAGACTGAGTTCAAATCTCGTTCTAGTCGACTTTACTGTTCATCCTTCCGAAAAGGT
Source organism: Octopus bimaculoides (assembly GCF_046866305.1). Classification (NCBI taxonomy): domain Eukaryota; kingdom Metazoa; phylum Mollusca; class Cephalopoda; order Octopoda; family Octopodidae; genus Octopus; species Octopus bimaculoides. The sequence goes on from NC_142938.1 coordinate 11,148,356, forward strand.
AGTTGTTGTTTAACCCTATGTCAGCCTGTTGAGGCTCGTGGCTTAGCGGTTAGGGTGTTGAACTCATGATCGTAAGGCTGTGGTTTCAATTCCAGAACCAAGCGATGCGTTGTGTTCTTGAGCAAGACATTTCGCCCGGCGCGCTAACGTTTCTGCCAGTTCGCTGCCTTATTTACCAGATTTTTCTTAGTGGAACGAAACTATTATGACAGGCGTTCCAATGGTAGGAATCTATCACGAACTATATTGTAGAATTATCGTCTGCATTTAAGACAATACAGTATTGAAAACAATACAGTTATGATTTGTTGGAGTTTGGCTGTTATTTTTAGCAGGTTGAACGATCATGTTTCAGCTTCCTATTTAACAAAATTGTCTGTCAATGAACGATTTTTCTTATCCCGTTTCTTTTTATTCACCTTCACCTCTCTGTCATACTCTTCCCATTTCAGTTCTTCAGAGTGGGTGGATGAAGTGACATCCTTTAGGTATGGTTACATATATACATATATGTACATATATATACATATATGTGCATATATATACATATATACATATATGTGCATATATATACATATATACATATCACCACGTTGACTTTTTTATTATTAGATATGTGTAAGGCGGCGAGCTGGCAGAATCGCGAGCACGCTGAACGAAATGCTAAGCGGTATTTCGTCTGTCGCTACGTTCTGAGTTCAAATACCGCCGAGGTCGACTTTGCCTTTCATCCTTTCGAGGTCGATAAATTAAGTACCATTTTCATACTGGGGTCGATCTAATCGACTGGCTTCCTCTCACATAATTTCAGACCTTGTGACTATAGTAGAAAGGATTACTAAATCTGTGTCAATAGCCTCTTCAGACGGCGACTTCAATATTACGATAATCCTTACGTTCTTAATTCAAAAACCAAAACTTATTTGCAAGGTGAATAATGGCAGAGTGAATGATCTTTAAAAACTTTGGTAAATAGTTGCTATAAGTTCGGTTCATGTCAATAACACTCTGAATGTGTCATAATAAGTTGATACATCGACATAGCCAAGCAAGTTCTCTCACACACACAAACACAAACGCAAACGCTTATATATGTATGTATGTTATTATTTGGTTTTATTTCAAGATTTCTTGCCAATAGAGAAAGAGCCGGTTTCTAGACTGGATCCAAGGCTCCTTCATTAGACTTTCAACAAAATCAAGAAGGCATTTGTGCACATGTATGTGTGTATACATGCAATACTTGGAGTCAGTCCATGAGCAAATTTGTATCTGTTCTCATGCATATAATTGCCTGTCTAGACATGCGCATGTGTAATCAAATGCTAAAAGTCTGGAAGTTTTGAAAATGTTTAAATGTATGGATGTACGAATGTATGTATGTATGTATGTATGTATGTATGTATGTATGTATGTATGTATAAAAGCATGCATGCATGTATGTATGTATGTATGTATGTATGTTATCAATCAGTTTCACATCTGTATTTCTTGTCCATAGAGAAAGAGCCGGACTCTAACATAGATTCAAGGCTCCTTCATTGGAACTTTTATCAACATCATCTAGGTATTTGTGCATATGTGTGTGTGTGTGCAGTATTTGGTGTTAGTGTATGCGCAGATTTGTATGTTTGTTTTATGGATGCGTTTTTATGTCTAGATGCATGCATATGTATTTATGTGCTAAATTTTTGGAAAGTTTTACATATCTTTACAGTTCCATTGATGGCTTGAACCTGTAGTCGTCTAATCAGCCTTTTTATGTATGTATGTATGTATGTATGTATCTATGTGTGTATTTATGTCATTCTGTTTTTAATCATTTAAATTCTTCTTCTTTGAGTTTAATTGAAGTCCTTCTTCAGAGAGTTCAAGCCGGTTGTTAACAAAGCGACAAGTCTTTTTGAGTTAAGAGACTTTCCGGTGTTTGTAAATACATGGTTGAGTTGTTGTGTTGGTTGAACTGTCGATGTATACACCCAACTGTGTTTATGTATTCACGTAAAAATCTCAGCTATGCATATATGTACTCATGTATGTATGCATGTCCTGGGTATAACTTTAAGCTACATCAAGTAGAGGAGTCTGATACGCAGGGAACCAACGTTTTGAGGATTGTGGAACTACCTTTTGTCCCCTAATGTTCTCAGGTCTTCTTTAACCCTCTTGTTAGAGTTCCAGCTGTGAGTAACTAGCATATGAACTAATGAGAGTGAAGGTCACCCACTCCTCGTAGGTGAAGGGAAACTCGCATAAAAAAACCAAGTTCAGTTGGTGTCTGGTCGTCTCAATCTTTGTTGTGCCACTGGTTTTTGAGCTGGTTTCGGTGAAAAGTGGGTTCAATGCAGTGTTACACTTTATCGACCCAAAAGAAATTCATGTACAGGAACTTCTTGAACTCTTAGAACGTTTCCACGGACTTCCTGAGTCTAGGAACTGGTCTTACTCGGTCAAGGGTTGATTTCTACCATGCTTGCATGCGTGAATGTATGCATGTATATATATGTTTATGCATATCTACCTACCTACCTACCTACCTACCTATCTATCTATCTATCTATCTATCTATCTATCTATCAATCAATCTATCTATCTATCTATCTATCTATCTATCTATCTATCTATCTATCTATCTATCTATCTATGTTATGCTATTCAATTTACTAACTTACGGTTATATACTAACTGGACTATATGTTGGTGCGGATGTTTTATTTTTGAAAATTGAAGTGAAATGTGGTTCTAAAAACTTTGGGAACCAATGGCTCAATTTCGCCCTGGAGCGCTAGCACGAAACTCTTAACCTTTGAGCCTTAGATATAGCTTCTCGGCCATCCCTAACACACACACACACACATACACGTGTATGGTGTGTGTGTGTGCCTATGTATACATGTGTGTCTACGTCGCAGTGACAATTTGATGCGGTACATTTAAATGGTTCTTGACGTCAACAGTATCAACGGCAGTCATTGTGAATATTCCCAAGAGTATGTGACATTACTACACTTTTGTCTAATTAAAAAAAAGTTAAGCTACTTGCATTCATTTAATACCTAGTTCGCCGTCTAAAGAGGTTGTTGACACTGGCATCAAGTCTATGTACATGTCTTATGATTTATCGGTAAGCTCGCTGGCTATGTCCCTAAAAACGCAGCTTTATACGAAATCATTACAACAGAGCATAGATTGATACGAACACAAATAAAGGTGATTGCCCCAAGTAAATTGGCATAAAAATTCTTAGACTTGCTGTCGCAACCTTTGAGTGTTTATTAACTGTACATAATCTCACACAGCATGATGTTGTGGATTGCAATCTAAATTTACAATAAAATTAATTAAGTTCTAAAGTCATCATGAAATTGTTGAACAGGTAAAATTAATGGACTTTAATTACGAGAACACAAAATGTATTCATTATTATTTCAGTTGAAAAGTATCACCGAGAAATTGGACAAGAAATCATATTTCGGATACGTTTCCAGGCTAAGGCGTTTCTTTACTCATTTGTGAGTTTTCAAAAACTCCATTTACCAGTTTCGGCGTTTATTTTTAGTCTTCTCCCAGAAAGCAATTCACTGGAGGACGATTTTTTGTCCAGATAATCTGACCTCTCTTTGCCTTGTTGAGCTCCCAAGGAAACTTGTCCTTGCTTACCGTAATCTTGGTGATGCTATTTCTGAGGAATTCACTTGTAAGAATTATTTCTAGTGTTAATGGCTCTATAAGAGGACTGTCAAACTCATTTTAGATTCATTGCTAAAATCCTAAAATCCTTCAATAGATATACTGCTACCATAAGAATCTATTATATCATATAAACTTTCCCTATTGACATATAACATTCGCCTTTTATTAAGCAGCTTAACGATATCATGACGAATGGTGCTGCTATTTCTTCAAAATTCAGGAAGTCATTTGCTTCCGATAATAGCTTCTTCCAAACAGTTCGTGCAGTTTTCATTTACTTCTTCCGACATGACAGTTTCTTTTTCTCTAAAGGTCCTTATATATGGTTTATTTTGGTCATTCAATTATCCAACTTGTTTGAAATGTCAACGAAAATAGCTGTTTAATGTAATGTTCACATTGCTTAAATAAATGGAGTCGCATGAAACGATCGTACTGCTGCATTGACTTTGAATATCCTTGTTGCTTATTTTGATTTTAATCACCTTTTTTTGGAATTGTATGGATTATTGTTTGGATTATTGTATGGATAATACCGTACTAAATTCTGGTGCCTCAACTTAAGTACCATATTCACCTTGAATCTAAATTTATATATATATATGTGTGTGCGTGTGTGTGCGTGTATGTATGTGTGTTTGTGCTCTTGTGTATGTGCGCGTGTGCATAAAATTATTAAAGCTAGTTTAAAAGTAGCAAAAAAAAAAAAACAGAAACAATTTACTAAGGAGGGGACCAAATATTGAGGGAAGAATCAAATTTATTGTAATGTCTATGTAATGTCCAAAACAACCAGTGGTTGAATAAGCCGTCAGGCGAAACTCGAAGACCTTCGTCAACATGATAAAACACACATACGCACGCACACGTGCACACACATAGGCACACATTAAACACACTACACGGCGAGCTGGCAGAAACGTTAGCACGCCGGGCGAAATGCTTAGCGGTATTTCGTCTGCCGCTACGTTCTGAGTTCAAATTCCGCCGAGGTCGACTTTGCCTTTCATCCTTTCGGGGTCGATTAAATAAGTACCAGTTACGCACTGGGGTCGATATAATCGACTTAATCCGTGTTTGTCTGTCCTTGTTTGTCCCCCCTCTGTGTGGGTAGTAAAGAAATAACACGTACGCAGGCACACATGAATACAAGCATACATACACTTGCCAAAATGTCGGTCATTGATTGTTGGAACCGCCGAAGCGATATATTGCAAAAATAAATCAAAAATATAAAACTAAAATAAAATAAAATAACAAATAGAAAACAACAACAACAATAACAACAACAATAACAACATGAATATCTAATTTGATCCAATAATGAAAACTGATTTATTTTGACGAGTTTACATTGAGTCGTCGTAGAGAATGATGTAATGGCATAAAGCTTGTTGGCCTTATATGAGAAAGACGTAATAAACCTTAATTAGATAGTTGATCGATAAAACAGAGATGGAGGATGTGGAGGAGGTTGGGGATGGCAAGTGGGGGAAGGGAAGTACAATCCGACACATTTTTACTGTTTATATATAGCCGAGCACATACTCGTACACATACACATGTTCATGGATGTTATACACACATACGTTTTAGATTTTATACTCGCACACATGTTATGTATATATGTGTATATATATATATACACACATACATATATATATATGTATATGTGTATATATATATACATACATATATATATATATATATATATATATATATATATATATATGTATATATATATATATATATACATGCATATATATATATATGTATTTGTATATATATACATACATATATATGTATGCATGTGTATGTATATATATATATATATATATATATATATATATATATGTACATATGTATATACACACATATATGTATGCATATATATATATATATTTATACATACATATATTCATATACATACAAACTATATATTTTATATATATACTTTTATATACATATATGTGTGTGATTTTACATATATATATGTATAATGACACATATATATATGCAAGCACAAACAAAATATATATGTATATGTGTGTGCATGTATATATCTATACACTCACATACACACACATATATATACACACACACACATATATACATATATATATGTAAAATCACACACATATATGTATATAAAAGTATATATATAAAATATATAGTTTGTATGTATATGAATATATGCATACATATATATATATATGCATACATATATGTGTGTATATACATATGTACATATATATATATATATATATATATATACACATACACATGCATACATATATATGTATGTATATATATACAAATACATATATATATATGCATGTATATATATATATATATATATATATACATATATATATATATATATATGTATGTATATATATATATATATATACACATATACATATATATATATGTATGTGTGTATATATATATATATACACATATATACATATATATGTATGTATATGCATACATATATAGATATATATATATGCCTGTGTATATATGCATATATGTATGTATATATATATATATATATATATATATATATACATATATATATATATATATATATATATATATATATATATATATATATATATATATATATATATATATATATATATACATATATATATATATGTATATGTATATACACATATGCATACATACGTACGTACATATATGCATGTATATATGCACGCATCTATACAACGTTGCATCGATTACGCACACACATATACACACGCGTCTATAAAGACGTCGTATAAAATGTGTTAACAGCCATCAAATATGTTCACGGAACATTTTGATGAACGAGCAATATAAGGCCAAATAGGAAAAATAAAATGAACTGTCTCGAATGGTTTATTGATAATTATCTTTCTGAGTAATTAGTTAATTAATGACATGCATATAGTAATTCTTCTTCTTCTTCTTCTTCTTCTTCTTCTTCTTCTTCTTCTTCTTCTTCTTCTTCTTCTTCTTCTTCTTCTTCTTCTTCTTCTTCTTCTTCTTCTTCTTCTTGTAATTTGGGTAGAGTAACTGCAAATTTCTCACTCTTTTTCACTAATCTTCAGCTTTATGTTAACATTCGCCGGGCAGCTAATTTCAACAACTATACGCAGTTTCTCTTCTCTATTCTAAATCCTTGTATCAGGTCTGTTGTGCTTACATTTTATTGAGGTCTTCACTGGGACATTCCACCAGTATTCCTTTTTATTATGAGTGGCTATGGCGTCTACCAATATTAGGGTTCTTATTTCTTTGTCCGCAGGATTATTCTTCCGACAGATTTCACTATAGAGTCTCCTAGATACAACATCATGTCTCATCGGTAGATAATACCATGATAAGATTTTCGGACAACTGCTTATGATGTGGATGATATCTTCAGCGTGAACTCCACAAAGTCTGCATCGGTTGTCACATTTCACGGCTTTTCCCGCATCTCTATCCCTTTTGTGCGCCAGGTACTTGGTTGATATTTCCTGTTCCTGGATCGCAAACGCATACCCTTCAAAGTGGGAGGTAGTAATCCGGCTATTGGTCCGTGATAAACTGCTTTGATGATCGATGTTACTATCATCACGGAGCTTTCTACTAACATATCCATGCATAATCTTCTACTCATAGAGGCTCATCCTTTCATCTGATGATACATTGCGGTAGAGTCGTGCGACTTCTTTGAGCATGTATTCTAGGTTATCAAACAAAGAGTGTTGCTCAAGGAACTGCCTTCCAAGTTTTATGATATTATCAGCCTCATATGTGCAAACTTGGTCAAAGGATGCACTTCGACACTTGGTGTATGTATGTGTGTGTGTATGTATGTATGTATGTATGTATGTATGTATGTATGTATGTATGCCTGTATATATGCATGTACGTACGGATGTATATCTAAGCATGCATACAAAGGCCTTCCGTACAGTTTCGTCCACCAATTTCTCTCACAAGGCTCTAGTCGTCCCGTGGTTATAGTAGAAAATATTTGACCAAGATGCAGAGCGGTGGGACTGAACGGGAAACAACATGGCTACACTCACCGAATATCAACCATATACGTTCTTCATTAGCTCTTTTCCTTTGGCTGATATCCTCCTCCTCCTCCTCCTCCTCCTCCTCCTCCTCCTCCTCCTCCTCATTCTCCTCCTCCTCCCCCTCCTCCTCATCCTCCTACTCTTCCTCCGTTTCCACTTGTCACTTCATCCACCCGCTTCATGGCTTATTTCCTATTCTGCACTGATAAATATTCTGTCAGTCTGTCCCTCGTTCTCTCTGTCTCACAGAATATTTCCAATCTAAGTTACCATCACCAACTGTAAACACTTCAACGCTTAGTAAACGTTTCATCTTTCTCCCTCATAGCAAAAATAATTCGTTCCTATTTACGAAATATTTGTACTTGCAATTTCCCGTCCTAGATCATCACAACTAGTTTTATTTCTTCTCATGTTAACGTTTCATGTTTATATATTTTTCTTACAAGCTTCCTAATAACGTCACATCACACATCTCAATCCTTTTACCCACCTCTTCCTCGTAGATTTACGCAATAAAATTCCCTTCTTAAAAGAACAAAAACATTTACAAGACGAGTTTCGGTATCAATTAAGGGGACCTTAGCAATACGGTTTGGATAGCAATTAAGAGATTCGCGAACGATATTGCTCCAAGCATTTCAAATTAAGAAGTGAAAAATCTTCGGCAAAATATACTAAGAAAAGAGTAAATATCTTGAGATGGGTTAGCATTTTATTAGTCTTCTACTTAAGATACACATCTTGGGATTTTTGGAAATCTGCCATCGCTGGCATATTTACATAATTCTTCGGGCTTTCAGGTAACCAATAATCAAATATATATTGCTCGGTTTTCTAATCATCTAATGCACACAGTCGTAATCTACTTACGATATGGTGCGTGTGTACAAATGGACACACACGCACGCACACACACACACACACACACACGCGCGTGCACACACTCACATACACACACACAAATATATATACACATCCACACATTATCTATCTATCTATCTATGTGTATGTATGTGTCTCTCTGTCGTCCATCTCTGTTTGTCCGTCTGATTGCCTGTCTGTCTCTGTGTCCCTTTGTCTATCTATGTCTGCCTGTCTTTCTGTCTTTCTGTCTATCTAACTATCTATCTATCTATCTATCTATCTATCTATCTATCTATCTATCTATCTATCTGTCTGTCTGTCTGTCTGTCTGTCTGTCTGTCTGTCTGTCTGACTGTCTGTCTGTCTATCTGTGTGTATGTGTCTCTCTGTCGTCCATCTCTGTCCGTCTGTTGTCTGTCTGTCTCTGTGTCCCTATATCTATCTCTCTGTATGTATGTATGTATGTTTGTATGTCTATCTGTCTATCTATCTGTCTGTCTATCTATCTATCTATCTATCTATCTATCTATCTATCTATCTATCTATCTATCTATCTACCTCTCTCTCCCCCTCTCCTTCCCTCTTTCTTCCACACACCAACAGTATAGGAAGTATGTGTTTACATTCCTTTTTCACCCGGTGCAGTTTTATATTATCTCAATTTATTTCAGCACTTCTAATTCACATTGTACTGCGCATAATATAGAAATGCGTGCGCGCGCACAGGTGTATCAAAGATTATTAACTTAAAACAAGTTTCAGCAAAACAACAAAGCAACTGCTGATTGGTAGACTCAATTCTTAAGTAAGAGTAAAACTTTGTTATATAATTCGGTTTGACTAGGACTTTAAATTTCGCCCGAAACCGGTCTGTTCAACAGTTCAACAACCTGTCTAACCTCGATAACCGCGGTGCCAGTATATCAGTATGGACACAAAACACTATGACAACTGTTTAGTCACTTATATATGGTGGGTTCAAGATATATAAGATAGATAATGAGATCTGTAGATAGAGAGGTAGATAGATTGATCGAAAGATAGATTGATCGAAAGATAGATAGCTAAATAGATAGATAGGACAGAAAGATGAATAGAGAGGCAAATAGGAAGATAGAACGATAGAGAATAATATATATATATATATATATATATATATATAGATAGATAGCTGTTGGCACTCCGTCTGTTACGATGACGAGTGTTCCAGTTGTTCCGATCAACGGAACAGCCTGCTCGTGAAATTAACGTGCAAGTGGCTGAGCACTCCACAGACACATATAGCTTTAACATAGTTCTCTAGGAGATTCAGCGTGACACAGAGTGTGACAAGGCTGGCTCTTTGAAAAATAGGCACAACAGAAACAGGAAGAAAGTGTGAGAGAAAGTTGTAGTGAAAGAGTACGGCAGGGTTCGCCACCACACCCTGCCGGAGCCTCGTGGAGCTTTTAGGTGTTTTCGCTCAATAAACACTCACAACGCCCGGTCTGGGAACCGAGACCGCGATCCTGTGACCGCGAGTCCGCTGCCCTAACCACTGGGCCATTGCGCCTACACAGATAGATAGCTAGATAGAGAATGAAAGAAGTAGTATTAGTATTAGTATTAATAGTAGTAGTAGTAGCAGTAGTAGTAGTAGTAGTAGTAGTAGTAGTAGTAGTAGTAGTAGTAATGATTTCAAATTTATGAGGAGGGGGAGAGAGAATTACAATATCGTATAAACTGATATTAAGATACTCATGTATAAATACGTGTGTGTGTTTGTGTCTGAAAGTGACTGCGTACATATGTGCGTGAGTGCGCGTGCGCATATGTAAGTGCGTGATGCGCGTGCGTGTACGTATGTGCGACGAGAGAAAGAAAGTATATTAAAAATCAATCCTCATCAATAGTAATCATTCACATTGTTGGTTGCTTCGTCATGCTGTATATGTCACGCTAACATTTATTGAATTATGTAATTAATTGCTAAGTTTAACGGTATTATTGTTATCGATTACATAACAATTATTGCAAATATGGAAGAGAGAAACGTGTTTATTTAATCTTATAATTTATTAAATACTTTTATATTGAAAATTTGCATTCGATTCATTAAATTTGGTTGTGTTAGAACTTTCCGTTTCCTGGAAGGATTGCGTTGAGGAGGCAAATGAAAACAAGAGCTGTTGAGGCTATGCCAAAGCAGTGGATGGCAGGCTAGGTTGGAGGGAGAGAACTGACAAGACAGTTCCCCTATAGAGCACACACAATGATCTGCATAGCAGTGATTAATTTATAGAAGGCCATCAGCTTGGCAGCAGAGGTAGTGTAGGTTGTCTCAATATGGTTATGGATCAGAACGTCTAAATCCCGAGAAGGAGCAAAGATGACAAGGGTAGTACTAAATGGGGTTTGATCAATTCCGGCTGGGTCACCGAAATGAGGAAGTCTGATGTTCTGTTGATCGGACCAACTGGAACCCTCATCGTCGTAACCGACGAACCCTGCTGTACTCTTTCACCACAACTTTCTCTCACTCTTTCTTCCTGTTTCTGCTGTACCTGTATTTGAAAAAGCCAGCCTTGTCACTCTGTGTCACGCTGAATATCCCCCGAAGAACTACGTTAAGGGTACACGTGTCTGTGGAGTGCTCAGCCACTTGCACGTTAATCAACTGGAAACCTCGTCATCGTAACCGACGGAGTGCCAACCAATTCGTTGGCAGGAAAAGAGAAATCAGCTGCACAAGCTCAACGGTGTTTTGTCTTTTTTTAACTTCGAATCGAAGCGAGCATTCATTCCGTTGTCTACAGTTAAGGAATAAATAAAGAATTCCTTTCCCGTCTGTTCAGGTAAATATAGCGCTTTGTAAATATAATCTGCGACACATTTATTGTTATGGAATCAGTAATATATATATATATATATATATATATATATATATATATATATATATATATATATATATATATATAAATGTGGGGGGAGTAGATGTGTGTGATGTAGATACACTCAAATATATTTTTCATAAATTGTTTAACTACATACATAGATACACCCATCCATACATACATATGCAAATACATCCATATATATATATATATATATAAAGAAGTAAGGGGAAAGAGACAGAGAGCTATATATAATCTTATTATCTAATGTTCATTGGGTGCAATGATGAATGCAATCTGAGGTATATATATATATATATATATATATATAATATCAGCTGATGAATAATTGAATATCTCCTCAGATATTAGATAACAGCCTGTTATTTACGGCTGTGATATAGTACACGTAACTGTATGTTATGTGTAATATTATGCATAAACATTTATCTTAAATATGTATGTATTTAATGTATGCGTGCATACATAAGCACATACATACATACATATATATCTATATGCATGTATCTATATATGTATGTATGTATGTATATATATATGCATAGATATGTATGTTTGTATATATGTGTTTGTGTATACATATATATTTTTTCATGCATATATCCATATATATATATATATATATATATATATATATATATGAATATATGAAACTACATATGAAAGTGAGTATTCATTCTGTAGTCTACAGCTACGGAAACCGTTTCTCGCCTGTTCAGGTAGAAAATCGTATATCATATATAATGACAATGCTTTATATCTATTAGACATAATGCTCTTTAGACATGATCTGCAGGACGTTATCTTTACTGCATCAGTGGTGAATGAACATAGCTTCTTTATTAACTTATAAGTAATTCGAATTGCACATGTTGTTAGAGCAACCCGTTCTGTACCAAGGTTCTATTCATCGTAGTCCCTCTATCACAAACTATGCATTTGCATCATCGTCGAACCCATCTCAGGATTCCTGTTTGAAAAAATATATCTGTGTGCTATTTTACCCATTTCTTCACGGTCACTTTCATATCGTCTGATTCATGAAATCGTTGTCGTCTGATTTATGAAATCGTTGCTCCATTCATTGGAGCAAACGTGTAGAAGTCGGAAGCTCTAGATCAGGGATTCTCAACCTGGGTCCATATGGATCCCAAGGATTCATTTAAGACTTTTTGGGTGTCCACGCAACAAAATAGCAAACTTCGTATCCACGATAGTATTTTAAGGGTCCCTGTAAAAATTTTGCTTTTGATGTATGTAGTGGTATTTATTGCAAGAAGCAGCTTCGTTTCTTTCTCTAACATTTTACTTAGATCTCCCTACACAAGTTAATGGGTGAAATTAAAAGGAAGAAACGAGAATTTTGCAAGAAGTTTCTATAAAACTAGTTTTTAAAAACATCGTATAACTATGGGAGTCAACCAGAATAAAACAGTAATTAAAGGGGTTCATGGATAAGAAATAAAT
>NC_142938.1:11171337-11173837 GCF_046866305.1 Octopus bimaculoides
TGCTTTCAGTATATCAAAGACAACAATATCTACCTCAGCACGGTAGAAACTAGTCAGTTATGAGAGTCGGAAGATCAACAGTGGCATGCGAAGTACACAAACTACACATTTTGTCAGAAAAGGAACTGAAAGATTTAATGTGCTAAACAAGGACCTAATTAATTTGTTAAGACCTCAAAAACCTTGCAAACGATTGTAAGAAGGCTGAATGGGTGCTGGTTTATGACAATCGGATGGATCAATATGTATATATTCTGTACATATATATACACAAATGATATGGGTGGCTAATTCGCAATTTTACAAGCTAAAGGCAGAAATATATACATCACTTAAATGATAAAGTGCGCTAATCCCTTTAGTGACGTTTTTATTTCTACCTTTAGGTTATAAAATTGCGTATTAACCACCCATATTATTTATAATCTTCAGTTTTACCGTTTATGAAATCAGCGTATGATTTAAACATATGATTTCACATTTGATTTAAACATACCTTTCCTCATAAAGAGAAATATGCTCAGAGAGACAGGGAGAAGGGGCAAGACAGAGCGAGAGAAAGAAAGAGAGAGAGAGAGAGAGAGAGAGAGAGAGAGAGAGAGAGGAAAGGAGAGAATGAGATAAACAGTATAACAGAAGAAACGCCTGACGTCAAGTCAGCGTCGAATCAGCGACGCCAAAACAGCTATGCCCTAACGTCCCAAACTCCTCTGAGACATGCCTAGAGAATGTTTACTTCCAAAAATGCCATTTTCAACCGACAATTCAATTTCCCCCGATTTAATAGCTCCAGACTTGTTCATTTATGGGGTTACCTAAGAGCGAAGGTTACATAATTGAATGCTTCCATATTTAACTGCTGAAAGAAGACATACGAAACGAAATTCGTGTAATGAAAGCCGACAAGCCGAGCCACGTCACGACAAAATGCATTGGAAACAGCACGTGATCACTAACTAGGCTGTAAAATGCAATCATTTGCCTGACATCATTTTCTATAATTAGAACGAAAACATTTTCTGAATGTTCTGCTGTTTTTATACGGAAAAAAATTATATCATTTGATAGATAAAAATAAGTTTATTTGGTTTTTAAATGGTAACGCGGCTTTATGGGCCAACAAAGAACCTCGCTATCGTATATCATATACACACAGACAGATAGACGCATAAACAATCAAATATATTAGAGACATGCTAACACTGACACACACACACACACAGACACAACACACACAAGCACACACATTTACACACACACACACACGCACAAACATACACATACATACAGAGAAAAATAATTAGTCGCATCACATACTCATACAGGCCAACGTAACGTAATCTTACATTTTCATATCCTACTCTTTGTCTAGTCTCTCCTTAAAGACCCTCACCTCTCTCTGTCTCTCTTTCTCTCTCTCTCTCTCTCTCTCTCTCTCTCTTTCTCTCGTTGTCTCTCTGTCTCTGTCTCGCTTTCAGTTTGTGTCTTCCTCTCTCTCTCATACGCACACGCAAACATCAATAAACGAACACAAACTTAAACACACACACACAATACAAACATGCATCAACAAGCTTATTTTCACACATACTTTCCACACACACACACACACACACACAGAGAAACGATTCGCTTCCCTCTCGCTTTCTCTCTCTTTCTCTCTCTCTCCCCCGCTCTCTGTCTATCTCTTTCTACTCCACCTCTCTCTCCGCCTTTTAATATTATTATTGCCCGGCAACACACTGTCTTAAGACACATACAAATCCACACATACATGACTGAACACACACACACACGCATAAAAAGATCTAATTGTCCTTCTCTCTCTCTTCCTTACTTTTGTTTTCTACTCATCCGGACAAACTTTATCCCCCCTCTCTCTGTCCCTCCCTGTTTATCTGTCTGTCTGCTTGCCTCTCTATCTCTATCTCTGATTGTCTGTCTGTTTGTCCGTCTCGCGTGTGCACACATGCAAACACATGCAGTCAATGCAAACTTTATCACTCCTGCGTTATCCATTTTCAATGGAGTCCGCTTTAGAGAGTGAGTGTGTGTGAGTGAATTGTGTATTTCAGTGAGTATATGTGAGTGTATGTCTAGTGGAGGCGCAATGGCCCAGTGGTTAGGGCAGCGGACTCGCGGTCATAGGATTGCGTTTTTGATTCCCAGACCGAACATTGTGAGTGTTTATTGAGCTAAAATACATAAAGCTCCACGAGGCTCCGGTAGGGGATGGTGGCGAACCCTGCTGTACTCTCTCACCACAACTTTCTCTCACTCTTTCTTCCTGTTTCTGTTGTGCCTGTAATTCAAAGGGTCAGCCTTGTCACACTCTATGTCACGCTGAATATCCCCGAGAACTACGTTAATAAGGGTACACGTGTCTGTGGAGTGCTCAGCCACTTGCACGTTAATTTCACGAGCAGGCTGTGCCGTTGATCGGATCAACTGGAACCCTCGACGTCGTAAGCGACGGAGTGCCAGCAACAACTTTGACACC
>NC_142938.1:11176337-11196337 GCF_046866305.1 Octopus bimaculoides
TTACGTCCCCGTAGTGGTTCGGCAAAAAGACCGATATTTACATATGTATATATTTTTTCTGTGGGGGAGGGGAGGGGGAATTAGGGTCATTAGCCATGGTGAAAGCAACGCTTCCAGGGGAGGGACACTCTGACACAAAACCAGGTCATGGTAATAACTCCAGATTTTATGTTGCCGGAATAAACAAACTTGTAACTCGTTGGCAAAAATATGTTGATTGTAATGGTACTTACTTTGATGAATAAAATTTCATACATCATCCTTAAACAAGCCTTATTTAGGGACCTGAAAACCAATTCTAACTGGGCTCGACTTGTATGGTTTATCTTGATATGTCACGTACTTACGGCTGTGATACATGTGCCTGGTGTACCCTTATCAGACGGGTAGTCATGATGGGTATATTGGGCTTCGTATATTTTTACCCTAGCATCATTTTGATGGCATGTGCTGCTTTGTCACTCAATAATAATAATAATAATAATAATCATAATAATAATAATAATAATAATAATAATAATAATAATGATAATAATGTGCGTGTGTCTATATATGTCCAGAAGTGTATTTCTGTTGTGTTCTCTACCTCTTCTCTACGCTAGCAAAGCTATGAAGCAATCTGCTAATTATTTTGTATACAAAAATTATAAAAATATTAAATATGAATCTCTCTCTCTCTCTCTCTCTCTATATATATATATATATATATATATATATATATATATATATATATATATATATATATATATATATATATAAAAGTATGAAACGTAATAACCACGCCCCCATTACATTCGTTTTGGTTTTGAAACTCACATAGAAATAGACTTAAAATAGTCACTGATTCATTGTGAAAAATCGACAGACAAACATGACTGAGCACCTAATTTTCCTTTACGACCATCTGTCTGTATGTCCTGTCTCCTCTGTCAGTCTATTTATCTCTTTTATGTTTGCCTTATGCTGTACAATCCAAATTTAGGCTATGCATTCTGGTATGTGTAGAAGTATTTGTGTGTACATGTGTGGTTGAATATGTATGATTCAGTTAAATCTGGAATTAAAATTATACTTTTGAATGATGCATGTATATATATGATTTGTAATTAGCACATAGTTCCGGGTTCAGTACCACTGCTTGGCGCCTTGGGCAAGTGTCTTCTACTATAGCGTCGGGCCGACCAAATCCTTCGGGTGGATTTGGTAGATGGAAACTGAAAGAATCCCGTCGTATATATATATATATATATATATATATATATATATATATATATATATATATATATATATATGCATATATTTATGTGTATGTCTCTGTGTCTTTGCGCGTGTGTGTGTGTGTGTACGGGGACGTAAACACACCACCATCGATTGCCAAGCGATGTTGAGGGGACAAACACAGACACACAAACATATACCGACACATACATACATACATACATACATACATATATATATATATATATATATATATATATATATATATATATATATATATATATATATATATACATATATACGACGGGCTTCATTTAGTTTCCGTCTACCAAATGACAAGGCTTTGGTCGGCCCGAGGCTATAGCAGAAGACACTCCTATGTCTATAAATGTATATATATATATATATACATATATATATATATATATATATATATATATATATATATATATATATATATATATATATATATATATATATATATATATATACACCTATTTGAAGACTATGGAAATATTTATTTACATTTCATTCAATTTTTTCTTCAATTTAATTGTTTTTCTTCTTAATTAATATCCACCTTTGTTTTACTCTTCGTTGAAAAAGTCGAAAAGACAGAAACTGGTACTAACCATTACAAAATGTATTTCATGATAACATTCTTTTAGCATTGTCTACCTTGTCTTATTTTCCTTTTATACATACATACATACATACATACATACATACATACATACATACATACATATATACATACATGTATATATATATATATATATATATATATATATATATATATATATATATATATATATATATATATACATATATATATATATATATATATATATATATATATATATATATATATATATATATATATATACACATATATATATATAATAATAATAATATTAGGGACAAAATCCAAAATTACAGGTAAAAAACTCAATTAAAATCAATTTATAAAAAATTAAAATTAAATTGAGCCTTATAGATAAAGTATATATAAAATATATGTGATAGTGGATTTTCATCGATGAGTTCTTGAAAATTGGTTATTTTCCCTAAAACTATATATTATATATATATATATATATATATATATATATATATATATATATATATATATATATATATATATATATATATATATATATATATATATATATATATATATATATATATATATATATATATATATATATATATATATATATATATATATATATATATATATATATATATATATATATATATATATATATATATATACATATTACTTTTTCACTTACTAGACTGTGGCTGTGCTGGCGCACCACATCGAGGAATTTTTAGTCGAACTTCCTTTCGCTAACCCTAATTTGGTAGGTTCCGGCAAGTGAAACCAATTGAAAAGGGTCCCAAACTTAGAAAAAAAAAAAAAAAATCTTTTCTTGTTTAAAATGTAGGATGTGTTTTTTTTTTTTTTAAGGGAGACTTAACTACTATTTCTACCAATTCTCGCAACCACGTAGGATTTCTTTCGTTATGTAAAGAAAATACATAGTAACTACAACGTAAATATACGGAATCCGTATATAGCCACGCCCTGTGACACCCGTCGTGGTTTTAGTACCCACAACGAAATATTCTTAAAATAACTCTTGAATCATTGTCTGAAGTCTATAGACATGACGGAATCCTTTAATTTGTTTTACATCTGTCTATCTGCCTATGTGATTGTCTATCTATCTATATATGTGTGTGATGTGTATACCTATATCTGTCTATCTATCTATCTATCTATCTATCGGTCTGTCTGTCTGTCTGTCTGTCTGTCTGTCTGTCTGTCTGTCTGTATGTCTGTCTATCTATCTATCTATCTATCTATCTATCTATCTATCTATCTATATTAGTTAGTAGTACAAATAAATTCACATATTGCTTTCAAATTTTGGCATATGGCCAGCAATCCCAACGGAACGGGTAAGTCGATCACATCGACAACAGCGACGGTGAACAGGTGTGGTCGCCATTTGTGCGGCGCGCTTTCCCGCAGCTCGTCTCCTTAGCCGAACTGCAGTCGTGGATTAAACAGAGACCTAGGCTCGGCGAATGGCACCGTGAGTGTCACGTTGCCCTCAAGCAACTCTGTCGTCCGGGACCAATCTTGTGCAACTTTGATTCCACAAAAGCGTTCTATAGAGGATTAGTGGAGGGGAGGTGCGACGACGATCTCGGGCAGAATCTGGGCGTCGACGAGGAACACCTGACCCGCCTGTTCAGGACAACTTTCGGGCCGGGACCTATGGACAACCACCAGAGATCCCTGGCTTCGCAGTGCTATCGAGAAGCATTACCCGTTCGGGATAAGCTTTACAGACACGGTTCGAGACACACCGGACCGACATGCCCGAGATGCGGTCAGAGCGACGAAACCGTGCTGCACGCACTCGTGCAGTGTCCAAAGATTTCCGACCTGTGGGCTTATGCCGAACGGCTGCTGTCACGTGTGGGACGAGTCCGCCTGTCAGCCGAGTCTATTGTGCAAATTGCTCCACCACCGTCCCTCAACAGGGAAGGCAAGGCAGTATTCATCATAGTGGTGGCCATGGTGAAAGAATGTGTGTGGTGAACCCGAGCGAAAGGATTAGAGACGAAAACTTACCTCTCTGGCCAATCGCTCATCAACTTTTTCAAGTATCACTTGAAAAGGAAGGTGAGAATAGAGAGACAGTTTTTGTCTCGTGAAAGTTTCATTAAAAGGTGGGTGAATGTAGCAAAGATGGTGCGTGCGAGTGACGATACCTCTTTGAGCATGATCCTATAAATCAAAAAAAAAAAAAAAATTTTTAAAAAAAGAGAGAGAGAGCACTTCGCTCTCATGTATCTATTCCCTGCTGAGGTTACCATGGTCTTTTCCGTAGGCTTTTCTCTCCATGGATAAACCTAATGTTACCCCATTTTACACAATTGACATTTTCTGTGATATACGATACCCCCATTTTTTTTGGCCCCTACCGATCCCTTTTGATCGGATTTAAAAAAATTTTTTTTTTTTTTAAATTTAATTTTTAATTTTTAATTTTTTGTAAAGAAAAGCTCTACAGTTGTATTTGTCCCCTCTGTGTGCAGCCCTGTGTGGCTAATAAAAGAAAGTTATCTATATATGTGTGTGATGTGTATACCTATATCTGTCTATCTATCTATCTATCTATCTATCTATCTATCTATCTATCTATCTATCTATCTATCTATTTCTCTCTCTCTCTCTCTCTCTCTCTCTCTCTCTCTATATATATATATATATATATATATATATATATATATATATATATATATTAGTTAGTAGTACAAATAAATTCACATATTGCTTTCAAATTTTGGCATATGGCCAGCAATCCCAACGGAACGGGTAAGTCGATTACATCGACAACAGTGTCCAGTGCTACTTATCTTATCGACCCCGAAAGGATAAAAAGCGAAAATGACTACGTTGGTATTTGACCTCAAAATGTAATGAGCCGGAAAAATATGTTTATTTCTTTATCGCCCACAAGGGGCTAAACATAGAGGGGGACAAACAAGGACAGTCAAAGGTTTTAAGTCGATTACATCGACCCCAGTGTGTAACTGGTACTTATTTAATCGACCCCGAAAGGATGAAAGGCAATGTCGACCTTGGCGCAATTTGAACACTGTAACGGCAGACGAAATACCGCTAAGCATTTTGCCCGGCGTGCTTACGATTGTGCCAACTCCCTGCCTTATAATATGTTGTTAGCCATTTTGTCCGATGCGCTGCAATTCTGCCAGTTCGCCACCTTGAGAATTATATTAATAATTTCTTTCTATTATACAAACACACACGTTTCTGTATAAAAGCGTTTTTATAGACCGGGATTGTGTCAACTTACAATAAAGGCAAGTTAATACATAGATAAAACTAAAAATAACTAGAAAAAAAAAGAAAACAATAAAAACAGTGACACCATTTTTTTTTTAGTTGTAAAAGGGTGAGGTCAACAGTATTACAAAAGACTTTATAAATAACTAACAAATAAACAGTATCGAACTACGAAACATAAACAAGAAATGGATTTTTTAAATGGGTGCGGAAACTAGATAGGAAAACAGGAACAGCAGTGATATTAATACATTGTCAGCAATCATAATAATTACTTGGAGTAGCGAGTATGATTTAAAAACACAGAAAGAGTTCCTAAATGGCGGCAAGTAAACAGGTAGGGTGATGTGGAGTAATGGAGGTTCATTAATTAATTGTATGCAACAAGAAGAACAAGAAGAACAACAGCAATGGCAGTAGTAGCAGCGGCAACAACAATAGTAATCTTTTCTACTAAAGGCGCAATACCTGAAAGTTTCGGAGAGGTGACTAGTCTATTATATCGACCCCAGTGTTACACTGGTACTTAAGTTATTGACCCCGAAAGGATGAAAGGCAAAGTCGACCCCAGCAGAATTTGAACTCAGAACGTAGCGACGGGCGAAATGCTTCTAAGCAATAATATTAATCCTTTCTGCAAAGGGCACAAAACCTGAAATTTGGTGGGAAGGGACTAGTCGATGAGATGGACCCCAGTGTTTCACTGGTATTTAATTTATCGACCCCGAAAAGATGAAAGGCAGAGTCGACCTCGGCAGAATTTGAACTCAGAACATAGCGACGGACGAAATGCCGATAAGCAATAATATTAATAATAATTACTTCAAATTTTTGCCTCAACGGTAGCTTGGGGGAGGTGGGGATGAGTCAATTACATCAACCCCAGTGTTGAACTGGTACTTATTTTATCGACTCCGAAAGAATGAAAGGCAAAGTTGACCTCGGCGGAATATATACATATATATATATATATATATATATATATATATATATATATATATTTCGCCATGATAGATCGCTAGCCACTACACATTCTGTTTTTTTTTCTCTCCTTGTTTCTTTCTGTGTTCCTTTCTGTGGAAGAGCGTAGGCTCGAAACGTTAAAGACTTTTTCAATTCCCGAGCGTTATACTAATACATTTGTTTGTTTTCTATACCACCTGTCTTCGTCTTTAGTTTTTTTTTTTGTGAATTCTCCCCTATAATGGCATAATGGTTACGAAGCACTGATCTAGAGATTCACTGATTTTGTAACGATGAAGAAAAATAGAGTGGAAAAATTTTTAAAAAAGTATATAACAGTAAAATAAATGTTAAAAACCAAATAGAAAAACAAACTATGGCTTGATTCATCTATCCCCAAAATACAAACAAAAAATAAGAAAACAAGATAAAAATGCATCTTAAAAAAAAAAGATCCCACAGAAAATGGAAACAAAAGTTAAAAATAGAAAAGTGACAGGAAGAAAGAAAGATAGGGAAACAGAAGGAGAGACAGACAAGGAAGGAAAGAGATGATATTGCGAAATAGTTGTAAAGGGCAAAAGAGTAAGAATTTTATCGAAGATAGAGACCATCTATTTCTGGAGAATTATTTCTCCCCCACACGTCGAAATCTTCACTATGCAACAACAACAACAACGGTAACGACAGCAGCAGCAACAGCCACAACAACAGTAAGAAGAAGAAGAAGAACAACAACAACATTCTTATTGACACAAACAATGTCTATATTTATGTCTGTGGCTTTTGTTTTTTGATTCATATTTCTATTTATATCTCAATCTGAGTCATCACAAACGCACATGCTTACGTACCTACGCACATGCATATATACATACGGAAATACACACACACACACACACACACACACACACACACACACACACACACACACACACACACAGACAAACACATATCTATATATACATATCTCTCTCTCTCTCTCTCTCTCTGTATATATATATATATATATATTGATATATACAGATAGACATATATACATTCATATATAAGTACATGTAATCATAAATAAACGTTTGTGTGTATCCGTGTGTGTTTGTGTGTGCGTATATATATATATATATATATATATATATATATATATATCTATATATATATACATATTACATATTATATATATGTATATAATGTATTACATATATATATCTACATACATGCGACCGGTGGCCTGCATGCAGAATCATTACCGTGTCGGGAAAATTGCATTCTTAGCTGCATGTCTTCCGACTCTTATCAGTTTGCGTTCAAATCTCATCGCAGTTACTTTTGCCTTTAATCCGTTCGTGATCGATAAAATTAGGTACCTGCAAAAAAATAAAAAATGAGGTTCATGTGATGACTTAACCCCCTTTCTCCTTAAAACTGCTTGCCTTGTACCGAAATTTGAAACCGTAAGGCCGTGAGCTGGCAGAATCATTTCTTCCGGTCCTTTACGTTATGTGTTCAAATGGCACCGAAGTTGACTTCACCTTTCAGCCTTTCAGTGACGATAAATTACGTCATATCCGGTAAGTTTACCGTCATCAATTCACCGCCTGGAAAGTTCACCATCACTTATTCACCGTTTATTTTTTCCTATGAAATAGTTTTAAACTATTAATGATAATAGAATATCGAGGCGCGTGGCTTAGTGGTTAAGGTGTTGGACTCATGATCGTAAAATTGTGGTTTCGATTCCTGAACCGGGCGACGCGTTGTGTTCTTGAGAAAAATACTTCATTTCATGTTGTTCCAGCTGGCGAAAATGAGTAATCCTGCGGCCGGTCGGCGTCCCGATGTGGTGGGGAAATTATACGCCATGAAACCGGCTCTTGAGAGCGTGGCATGGCTCAAGAAGGAAACTCTTTCTTCTCTTTCTTTATTTCCAGTAGTGAGAGGTTATAGATATATTTTCTCGGTAAACTTTCCTATATATATATATATATATATATATATATATATATGTCATACTGCTGTGATGTATGGTTTTTGATAAATCAGTTGTGTACATAATTCATATTGTACTTAGCAATTATAATACCGAAAATGTGTTTTTCGTTGTGCGCAGGTGATTGTGAATATATCTGAATAGTCGACTTTAAGTAATGTCTTTGTTTGCAACACGGCCAATTATCAACAGCAATCTGGTGTCTGACAAAAGGAAGCAAACGAAAATCTAACATTTGAATATAGTAAACAACTGCAAAAGAAAAAAGAAAAATATAGGCAAAACTTTAGAAATGTCTAATGTATTATAAGATTCTTCTTAACGTTTCAGTTTGTAAGACACGAATAAAGTGATCTGTTATTTCTGTAAAGAACCTTCAACTTTTCACGATTGCTCGTTAAATATTTAAACATAACCAAATCTTTATATATGTGCAAAATATACATTTATCATCTGGATAAATAAATTCTAGATTTTAAAGCAATCCTCCATATATCTTCTGTTAATCATTTTAAAATGTATGGACAACTGACCTTTACAACTGCAATTCAGTTGTTACATTTCTTGATGATTAACTGACTCATTGTAAATAGAATTTGTTGAACAGAAACTGTGAGGAAACAAATCGTATTTAAAATGTATATATATATATATATATATATATATATATATATATATATATATATATATATATATATATATATATATATATATATATATATATATATATATATATATATATATATATATATATATATATATATATATATGTGTGTGTGTGTGTGTGTGTGTGTGTGTGCATTAGGTATAGTGAAGGAGCATGGCTCAGTGGTTAGAGCGTCGAGCTTTCGATCGCAAGGCTGTGAGTTCGAATCCCGGACCGGGTTGCGTGTTGTGTTCTTCAGCAAGACACTTTATTTCACGTTGCTCCAGTTCATTTCAGTTGTAGAAGTGGGTTGCGACGTCACAGGCGCCAAGCTGTATCGGACTTTGCCTTTCCCTTGGATAACATTGGAGAGGCTGGTATGCATGGGCGACTGCTAGTCTTCCATAGACAAACTTGCCCGGACTTGTGCCTCGAAGGGTAACTTTCTAGGTGCGATCCCCTGGTCAGTCATGACCGAAGGGGGTTTCAGCATGAATATGATACATGTATGCGGGGCGTGTATGTATACATGCATAATTTTGAACAGTGAAAAATACAAACATTTTTCACATATGTTTCATAACTTCATTTTAACTTGTACAGCTATTTCAACGGTAAAAATATGTCATAGCTCAAATATTTTCTTAATTCATGCATAAAACCACATAACTATAAACGTCATGAAGAAGTCGTTTCATCGGGAGATATATGTATATGTATATATTTTATTAGTATGCGTATATACTCTTTTACTCTTTTACTTGTTTCAGTCATTTGACTGCGGCCATGCTGGTGCACCGCCTTTAGTCGAGCAAATCGATCCCAAGACTTATTCTTTGTAAGCCTAGTACTTATTCTATCAGTCTCTTTTGTCGAACAGCTAAGTTACGGGGACGTAAACACACCAGCATCGGTTGTCAAGCGATGTTGGGGGGACAAACATAGACACACAAACATACACACATATATACATATACATATATACACATATATACGACGGGCTTCTTTCAGTTTCCGTCTACCAAACCCACTCACAAGGCTTTTTGCTAAGCCGGAGCTTCTTGTGACATGACTTTACCATTTCATTGTCCCTGTCTTTGTACGAGCATCTCAACTCCATAGCACTTACCTTTCTGTTTTTTTTTTCTAGTTCCGCTGTCACTCTCCAAGCCTCTCAGACGTTTTTAGGTTAATCCTACAGATGATAAAATTATTTTTGCAGTAAAATCACACCATACAGGAAGTTAATAAAATTTCAATGACATTTTTTATCAGCTACAGATATGTGGTGATGAAACAGAAATGTTTAGCTATATCTTGGGGATTAAAGGGATTAACTAATATAAAGGAATTAATCTAATATTCATGTCTATATATATGTGTATATATGTTCGTATGTATGTATATGTTTGTGTGTATATACATGTGTTTTCCTAGTGGTTTATGAAAATTCGTTCATACAATTAAAATTCTTTAAATTGACATATATAACTGCAAATATACATGTATATATATATATATATATATATATATATATATATATATATATATATATATATATATATATATATATATATAATTATGATTGACCGTTGACTGAACACTATTCAATTTTTTTTCTCCGTGTTTTTCTCCTTGTCTCCGTATTCTTTCTGTTGAAGAGCGTAGCTCGAAACGTCAAAGACTTTCCGTATTCCCGAGCGTCATACTAATATATACTTTTGTTATTTACACCACCTGTCCTCGTCTGTTGTTATTATTTGTATATTCTCCCATATATATATATATATATATATATATATATATATATATATATATATATATATATATATATATATAATGTATCTATGCCTGTATGTATGCATATATATACATGTATACATTTATACCCACGTACATACATATATATACACACATACATACACATACAAACACCCACCCACACACACACATACACACACACACACACACACACACATACACACACATACATTTTTACATGCATATGTGTATATGTTTCTCTGCGAGTTTCTAAGCGTGTATATGTGTATGTGGCATGTATGTGTAAGTGTGTGTGCGTGTGTGTGTGTGTGTGTGTGTGTGTGTGTGTGAGTGTGAGTGTGTGTGTGTGTGTGTGTGCTTGTGTATATGTATGTATGTATGTATGTATGTATGTACAAGTACCTGCAAACTCACAAAAAAGAACCCCTTTCCTCACACACACGAACGAGCACACACACACACACACAAACACACACACACAAACACAATGTATGTGTATGCATTGTGAAGAGCTTCGTCATAGTTTCCGTCTCACAAGTTTTGCACACAAGAGTTTGACAGACCAGACGCTGGAGAGGAAACAATAATAAATATATATTTGAAAGCGTTGTGTAACCGGAAGAAACTCGGGCGTGCATAGTTGTTAAATTAAACTCTTGACCACAGGCACTCCCTATCTAAATATTTCCCCTTGAGTATGCATCTGTGCGCACATATATCTGTTTGTGTTTGTGTGTGTGTGTGTGAAGTGCATCGTAGCTGTTTAGCACTTGGGTAGCACGTATAGTGGCAAAACTAGCTTTTATCTTTTACTTGTTTCCGTCATAAGACTGTGACTATGTTGAAGGCACTTCTTTGATGCGTTGTATTAGAATGAACAGACCCCAGTGCTTAGTTATTTTTGTCGAAGTCCAGCGCTTATTCTATCGGCGTCTTTTGCTGAGCCGCGAAATAACGGGACCTAAACGAAACAACACAAGTTAACAAGCAGTGGGATGACAAATACAAACACACGTAATCTATAAAGTTATAAATGTCGGGAGAAATAGTATGATAAAATTTATTTGCCCATCAGAAATTTGTACATCATAAGGCGGTGATCTGGCAGAAACGTTAGCACGCCGGGCGAAATGCTTAGCGGTATTTCGTCTGCCGCTACGTTCTGAGTTCAAATTCCGCCGAGGTTGACTTTGCCTTTCATCCTTTCGGGGTCGATTAAATAAGTACCAGTTACGCACTGGGGTCGATATAATCGACTTAATCTGTTTGTCTGTCCTTGTTTGTCCCCTCTATGTTTTGCCTCTTGTGGGCAATAAAGAAATAAGAAACGTTGGCACGCCGGGCGAAATGCTTAGCGGTATTTCGTCTGCCGCTACATTCTGAGTTCAAATTCCGCCGAGGTTGACTCTGCCTTTCATCCCTTCGGGGTTGATTAAATAAGTACCAGTTACGCACTGGGGTTGATATAATCGACTTAGTCCGTTTGACTGTCCTTGTTTGTCCCCTCTGTGTCTAGCCACTTGTGGGCAGTAAAGAAATAAGAAATTTGAGATATTAGAGATGTGATTTGGTTGCTGTTGTTTCAACCGAGGTCAACTCAAACCGGAAAAATTCAATGATTAAAGATATTCAGTATGAGGGATCTCCTGAAATACATTATGCGATGTACCCTTTATATTTTTATAAAGGGTACATTTATAAAATGTTGTCTCAGGGAAATTTGGCTGCTATTTTTATGGGTCTAGTGACCGCATAAGGATTTCTTTCAAAAGTACGAAATGCGTAATGACCTCACTGCTGTTATATTAATACAGGGTTTGGTACCCTCAGAGGAATAAACTTAAAAATAGCTCCTGATTCACTGTCAGAAATTTTCAGACATTACAGAGCTCCCTTATTTTCTTTAACGTCTGTGTATGTGTTTGTTTGCCTGTCTGTCTGTTGGTTGGTTGATTGGTCGGTCGGTCGGTCTAAATTTAGACTACAGATACTTTCTTATGCGTACAGACGTGTCCGTGCTTTTTTGTGTGTCTGTGTGTGTCTGTGGGTATATGTGTGTATTTGTATGTAAATGTAGCTGTATGTAAATGTAACTGTGTGTTAATATGCTGCAGTCTTCGAGATCTCGTGGGAGGAAATAGAATACGGTGTCTGTGACGATTCTACATCCTACTGGTGTGTATTAATCCTTAGTAACCATTCTAACTAGATCTATGTGTGTATCTCTATGTGCACGAGCGTCTGTGTATGTGTGTATGTGAGTGTATGTGTGGCGAAGGAAGTGTATGTATGGACACAAAGATGACAGTGTCGTTAAGAAATTCCTTTACTTAGCAGTCATAAAACCATAGGTTCAATCCCAATGAGTGAAACATTTGTCATAACAAAAGGTCTGACCAACGGGTCTCTGGGATTCATATATATATATATATATATATATATATATGCGTGTGTGTGTGTGTGTGTGTGTATGTAAGTATGTATGTATATCTATCTATCTATTTATCTATCTATCTATCTATCTATCTATCTATCTATCTATCTATCTATCTATCTATATGTGTGTGTGTGTGTGTGTGCATGAATGCATGTATATGTGTATGAGTGTGTGACTTTGTATGTGTTTGTTACCCACCACCGCTCGGTAACCGGTGTTGGTCTTCGAAACTTAGAGCTTGGTCAAAAGAGACCGAAAGAATACGTACCAGCTGTAGAAAAGCTTTAAAATATTGGGGTCAATTTGTTCGACTAAACTCTTGGAGGGGAGGCCGTGCCTCAGCATGGCCACAGATGTTACCCGTTGAATGCTGAGGCGCTTCACTGAGTACGATACCCCAGTTGATCAAACGACTGAAGTCTCATACGTCGGAACGACGGTAGGAGAGTCCATCATCATCATCATCACCACCACCACCACCATCATCATCATCATCATCATCATCATCATCATCATCATCATCATCAACATCATCATCATAATCATCACCACGACCATCATCATCATCATCATCATCATCATCATCATCATCATCATCATCATCATCATCATCATCACGTACGAATGTGCACGTGTATACGATTTGAAGTGTAAGTGTATACAGACACACACACACACACGCACGCACGCACGCACGCATACATACACACTCATGTAATGGATCGTATATTTCTTTAATGTAATACATATTCATGTGTCCCAGTTTAACTGACTTCTGTATATATATACCTACCTACTTACCTACAACCATACATACACACATACCTACGTTCATAAGAGACAACACAATATATATATATATATATATATATATATATATATATATATATATATATATATATATATATATATATATACATATATATATATATATATATATATATATATATATATATATATATATATATAAATAATAATAAAGGAGTTACGACGCAAAAACGTATAAATTCAAAAGAACATATTTATCTTCTTCAATATATATTTCAGTATAAAGAATTCATTAAGATGCTTAAATCAAAATTTCTTTACACATCATTCAGGAACAGATATAACATCAGAAAAAATACACTCCGTTTAAAAACACAAACCGTTCATGGCGAAAAAATTTCACAATTATATATATATATATATATATATATATATATATATATATATATATATATGCATCTATGTATGTAGACATTTGAAAGAGATTGAGAGACAGAGAGAGATGCACAAGGAAATTATAGAGAAAAACGCATACGCGCACACACACTCACGCACACGCACATACATACACACACTCACACACACTCACACACGCACACACACTTGTGTGTATGGGTTAATGTCCTATATTAATGATTTTGTTTGAGTCATTCTTCCCTCCCGATCTTTTTCTCTCAGCGTATGTATATATAGACATATCCATGCATACATATTTGTACATATACATATACATACATACATACATATATATATATATATATATATATATATATATATATATATATATATATATATATATATATATATATATATATATATATATCCATTCATATATACAAATGTAATGAATAAAGAACGCTTTTAAAGTTCAACATGTCACTGTTCACCGTTTTTGTTATCTAAATTCTTGCGATGCAACTGTGTTTCTTTGTTAAAAACCCAGCTCCTTGCGTCTTTCAGGAATTCAGATAATCAAAAAAGATTATATAACATGCATGCATGCGTAAATGTGCGCATTTACATACATGCATATATATACATGTCTTCAGACATACTTACACACACGTCTAGAAAACTGCATACATTCATACATGCACGTATGCATACATATATACACAAATGAACACACACACACACTAACACGCACATATACGTATATATATATATATATATATATATATATATATATATATATATATATATATACAAAAACATGTTTATACACATGTATGCATAACCATAAATACATACACATGTACATACATAAATTTACATACACATATGCATATATACATGCATACACAGATACTTACTATGCATACTTATTTATATATATACACCTATACATTCATAAATATACGCATATCCATCTATTTATCTATCCATACATACACGCACACATACATATATACCTACATACCTACCGACATACATTGTTACAGGCATACCTATACATACATACATACATACATACATACATACATACATACATCGCTTCTCGGCCTTTTGGCTAAGATCAAAATGTAGTATCTGTTCTTATCAGCTGATACGGCCCCTATTTGGGGTCATCGATATTAAACTGTTTTTTAGAACGAGGCGAAGTGTTAGGGGCTTGCTCCGCTTTTGCGACAGGTTGGCCTGGTATAGCAGTACTTCCAGGATTCAGCCCATATTCAGAAGAAAATATAGGCGTAGGAGTGGCTGTGTTGTAAGTAGCTTGCTTACCAACCACATGGTTCCGGGTTTAGTCCCACTGCGTGGCACCTTTGGCAATTGTCTCCTACTATAACATCGGGCCGACCAAAGCCTTGTGAGTGGATTTGGTAGACGGAAACGGAAAGAAGCTCGTCGTATCTATCTATCTATCTATCTATCTATCTATCTATCTATCTATCTATCTATCTATCTATCTATCTATCTTAAAAGTGGAGGGAAGGTACGACGACGATCTCGGGGCGAACCTGGGCGTCGACGAGGAATACCTGACCCGCCTGTTTAAGACGACCTTCGGACCGGGACCTATGGACAACTTCCAGAGATCCCTGGCCTGGCAGTGCTATCGAGAAGCACTACCCGTTCGGGATAAGCTCTACAGGCATGGCTCGAGAAACACGGGGCCGACCTGTCCGAGATGCCGGCAGAGCGACGAAACCGTTCTGCACGCACTCGTACAGTGTCCAACCATTTCCGAGCTGTGGGCTTACGTCGAACAACTGCTATCGCGTGTGGGACGAGTCGGTCTATCAGCCGAGTCTATCGTGAATATTGTCGCGCCTCCTTCCTTTAAACGGGAAGGAAGAGCTATTTTCATCGTACTTGTGGCTATGGCGAAAGAATGTGTATGGTGGACGCGTCTGAAAGGTCTAGAGACAAAGACTTTCCTCTCTGGGCAATCTCTCATCAACTTCTTCAAGTATCACCTGAAGAGGAAGGTGAGAGTAGAAAGGGAAGTCTTGTCTAGTGAATGCTTCAAAAAAAGATGGGTGAATGTAGCAAGGATGGCACGTGTGAACGATGGAGCCATCTTGAGCATAACCCTATGAACTAAAAAAAAAGAAGAAAAAAAATCCAAGAAAGAAAAAAAGAAAACAAAAAGGCAAAAGAGAGTCACTTACTGTTATAGTTTCTTCAATGAGAATATTGACCAAGGTTACCGTGGTCTTTTCCGTAGGCTTTTCTTTCCACGGCCAAACCTAAACTGTCCTCCCCTCCTTTTACACGAGAACATTACTGTGTGATACACGATCCCTATTGATCGCCCTTTTTTTTTTTTTTTTGATCCCTTTTGATCGAACTACCCCCCTTTCCTTCCTACGATCTCTTTTGATCGACCCCCCCTTTTTTTCCTTCCCCCTCCCAAAAAGAAAAGCTCTACATTGTATTTGTCCCATCTTCGTTGAGCCCTGTGTGGCTAATAAAAGAAATGTATCTTAAAGCTTGTGTAATTTACGTTGTAGAAAATCCGCCATTTTAGAAACCATGTTTTCATGTTAAACTTACGTATGTATCCTTGCATATTATTCCTCTCGCTGTAATTGTTGCTGTTGTTTTAATAAATATACATCGATGCCATTTTCTCCTAATGCAATAATGCCTGGTGTCACGTTTAATTTGTTCTCTTCTTGTTTCAGAGTTAATAAACGATTATTATTGTCATTATTATTATTATTATTATTATTATTATTATTATTATTATTTATTATTATTATTATTATTGTTGTTGTTGTTGTTGTTATTATTATTATTGTTTTTCATGTATCGCCTTTTTTTTTTCTTTTTACACCGTTGCTAATATATATTTATTTACAAAATTTGAGGTTTGTAATAAAAGCGGTTTTCAAAAATATAGCTACATTCCATTTTACAAGAATAATATTGTTTCTTATATATGTTTCTTAATCTCGTACACACACACATGCATATAAACAGAGACACACGCACTTACACACACATGCACACACACCCACATGCATAAACACACACGCACACACACATATTAATGGTTGGTTTTATGTCAAGTTATACATAAAACCAATTTAACGCGAAACCGAAAAATTACGCAATACTTTCTTGCAGAGTAAATATTTATTAACTTCTGCAAGGAAAAGATTGTAAGTGAATTCGAAGGCTTGGCTTGTTCGCCTCCGGGAAACAGTCTGTTAATAATAATGTTTTCATGCTCTCAACTGCTTTACTAATTTTTGAATTTCATACGACATGTATATATGTATGTATAAAAGTATATGTATGTCTATATATGTAAATATATATATATATATATATATATATATATATATATATATATATATATATATATATATATATATATATATATATATATATATATATATATATACATACACGCACACGCAAATACACACACACACGCACATATATATATATATATGTATATGAGACCGTAATTTACATATGCAGTATTATCTAAAATCTGAAGACCTGTTCTATATTGCATTATTACATCATAACAAGATCTCAAGTGAGACATTTTTTTGCAATGAAACGAAAAACAAAACAAAACAAATCAAAACCAACAAACAAACAAAAAAATCACAAACGAAAAAATCTAGACAAATGTTAAGAACATATGTACTATATATTTTTCTTTTTTCTTTCGTTTGTCAGACAAATATAGATACATATGAAAACACACGCGCAAATATCTACGAAATAATTCTTTCAGCTAAAGGCACAAGGCCTGAAATTTTGGAGGAAGGGACCAGTCGTTTATATCGATCCCCAGTGTTTTACTGGTACTTAATTGATCGAACCCCCGATAGGTCAAAAGGCAAAGTCGACTTCGGTGGAAATGTCTACGAAATAAAGACATGCTTACAGAAATGCAAGCACACACACACACACACACACACACACACACACACACACACACACACACACACACACACGCACACATGTGCGCGTGCTTGCACACATTTCTTTGGATTTTCTCTCATGGCTTTCATAAAGATTCTTCTTATAATCTATTCTTTTACTTGTTTCAGTCATTTGACAGCGGCCATGCTGGATCACCGCCTATAGTCGAACAAATCGACCCCAGGACTTATTCTTTGTAAGCCTAGTACTTATTCTATCGGTTCTTCTGCCGAACCGCTAAGTAACGGGGACGTGAACACACCAACATCGATTGTCAAGCGATGGTGGAAAGACAAGCACAAACACGCAGACACACACACACACACACACACACACACACACACACACACACACACACACACACATATATATATATATATATATATATATATATATATACGACGAGCTTCTCTCCGTTTCCGTCTACCAAATCCACTCACAAGGCTTTGATCAGCCCGAGGCTATAGTAGAAGTTACTTGCCCAAGGCGGTATGTTGCTTGCTTACCAGCCACATGGTCCCGGGTTCAGTTCCACTGCGTAGCAGACCGATAGAATAAAAGCTAGGCTTAAAACAATAAGTCTTGGGGTCGAATTGTTCGACGGCAAAAACACTTCGAACTGATGCTGTAGCATGGCCGCAGTCAAATGATTAAAACATGTAAACGAATAAAAGAAAAGAAAAAGATTATATATATGTGTATGTACGTGTGTGTGTGTGTGTGTGTGTGTATGTGTGTATGTGTGTGTATGTGTGTGCGTGCGCGCGCGTATGTATACCGGGATACCCTTTAAGTCAACCATGACCGAGCATAACATTTCAATTATGTCACATAATCATGATTGAAATTACACATACGATTAGTCATTATCCGGTGTTGTGTGGCCATGAAGGGCCGTTGACCTTTTGCATTTACCAACAGTCTGCGAGGCACCAATCTGCACCAGACACATTTATTTTCAGTTGAGCGAACTGAATCGACATGAGAATGTAGTGCGTTGCCCAAGCAAACTGCGCACTACACAGTTTGGAAATCGTTAGTCTAACAAACTTACCACATATTCATACGCCTAAAGGCATACACAAACATTAATACATCTGAAGGGCAAATAACTTTTCTTTTAGAGATGTTGTATTGAAAACCCCATCGGGCATCACTTTATCTTTCAATTAAGATTTTACATATTTTCGTGTGTGTTTTTCCAGTGTTTGAGACAATAAATTCGAAAATACATCATAGCCAATTTCGGAGTTTTATAGTCCCATCTACTGAATGAGGTGATCTTGTGGCATTCTGTTGTCTCTTGAGAGTTCAAAGCACCAACATGATGTATTGTTTTATACTCTTAGTTCTTTCAGTCATTTGAGTGCGGCCATGCTGGAGCAGCACCTTGAAAAGTTTTTATAGCCAAAAAAAAAAAAATAATAAATAAAGAAACATCGACTCCCGTTATTTATTTTTTAAAGCCTAATATTTATTCTATAGTTCACTTTTGCCGAACCGCTACAACACGGGGACGTAAAGACTCCAACACCGGTTGCCAAGCGGTGATGGGAGAGGAAAAACACAAAGACAAAGGCACTCATAGATAAATACATACATACGTATACACACACACACACACACACACATATATATATATGGATTATTTAAGACTTGGCTCTTATTTCTAGCAGGTAGATGCTCATTAAGCATCATTATGATATTTCATAGCTCGATAAAGCTATCATAACTGCGTTCCACCAATGCTACTACTGGTGATATCATCAAATTTTGAATTTATCCACAGATGATATGAACAGTAGTGACATCTAACTTCAAATCTCAGTGTTTGAATATTTCATTTATATATATATATATGTATATGTATATGTATATATATATATATATATATATATATATATATATATATATATAT
>NC_142938.1:11201337-11203837 GCF_046866305.1 Octopus bimaculoides
ACAGTTGCTCCCGCAAAGCAAATTAAATAAAATTGGGGATTTTGCCAAGGTCGACTTTGCCTTTCGAGCTCGATAAATTATGTACCAGTTACGCACTGGGGTCGATGTAATCAACTTAATCCTTTTTCCCGTCCTTGTTTGCCTCCTCTATGTCTAGCCCCTTGTGGGCAATAAAGAAACGTTAGCACGCCGGGCGAAATGCTTAGCGGTATTACGTCTGCCGTTACGTTCTGAGTTCAAATTCCACCGAGGTCGACTCCGTGTTTTCGTCTTTCCGGGGGGTTGATAAATTAAGTACCAGTTGCGTACTGGTGTCGATCTAATCGACTGATCCCCTCCCCCAACATTTCGGGCCTTGTGCCTAGAGTAGAAATGCATATGTTTGTTATTAACCCATGCAATGTGCTTCTGATTACTTATGACGCAGTGAATTCTGGGCCATATTACGATGCATTGATTCTCTAATTATGAATGAAAGAAAACTGATACCCCCGACTATATAATGCAATGTATCGTTCTTTTTGCTTTTTAGACGTTATAGTGTAATTTAAAGAAGATTTGGCTGCTATCTCTAGCAGCACGTGAGACCACGTAGCGGTTTCGTCTTCGTTCTTTTATCTTTGTCTTTGCTGATTTTGATGACTACAAGCACTTCAAACTTAAGAAATGTTCTCAATGAACGCATTCGATTGACTTAAAATTATATAAATTGAAACGACTGTCTCACTTCTTTATTGTTAATTTCTGGGGAGAAAATTAATACAAATTTCGTCATTAGCTTGCAAAATATCAGAAATATATCTTTGAAAATAAACTTCTGAAAATAATTTTTAAAAAAACCCATCAAGTGATTGTTAGAATGTTAACAGAATTCGATTTAAGACTGTTTTCAACTGTGGAAAGTGTTTTGTTCGAAATTCGGCCACTAATTTTACCAGGTCAAGCGACCAAGTGAAAGTGGTCCGGTTGGTTTTTTTGTACGTACACGTGTTAAGTGCGTGCTCTAACATATTTCTTTCACACCACAGTTAGTATGAACGTCGATCTACCGACTTGTTTGTCTGATGAACAGTGGAAACATTATTCGATTAACCTTGAATAATGAATTGGGTATTGATTTTTCGCTTTTGTTATATAACAACGTTGGAATTGTTATATAAGTAACAATGTCGGTTAATATATGTATATGCACGCATGTGCATGTACGTGTGTGTGTGTGTGTGTGTGCATGAATATATATGTACATACGTATATATGTGTATATGTATAAATGTATAAATATATGTATGTAATTATCTAAATCTACAGTTATGTAGATATAGATGTATATTAGTAACAGGTAAAATAATGAAAAAAAAACACCAAACAGGTCTAAAATACTCTCTCTCTCTCTCTCTCTCTCTCTCTCTCTCATACACACATATACACACACATACATATATGTCAGAGTATCGACTAGATTACAGGATGTTGTTTCACATCGCAGGTCACAGTGTGTTTTGCATGGTTTTAGCTTTCGAATAAGGCCACCCCGTTATTTAGACGAGCAGTCCAACATCCCCACAAATCAGAAGCATAGTTCGTCACAGGGTTACCCATTGACAGCCGAGTGGAGCGGAGCAACGTGAAATGAAGTGTTTTTCCTGAGAAATCAAGGTCGTTCGGAGTTTTCTTTCCTCAGTCGAGTTCCAGATTATCTTTGCAATTTCGGCTAGTTATACTCGAGATTGCTCCAATCTGGCCGGCCCCAAGGAAAAACTAAGCTAAGAGCACTAGATTCCTTGGAAGAAAGCAACGAATGTATACGAAAACAAGGATGGAGAAAAATGGAGAAATGGTACACAAATACAAATAATAGGACATTAACAACGGGTATCTTTCGACTAAGGACGAATTAAATTAAGCTGGCGTGTCTGGAGGTAAAGCCTTACGGCAGGGACATAAGATTTGACGGGCACAGGGATGAATATAGATAGGTGCTATGCAGTGGGACTGAACCTGGAACAATGTGGTTGAAAAGCAAGCTTCTTACCACGCACAGGCATGCCTTAACTATTGATAATAAATTTCCTAATACTCTTCATGATTAATACCTAGTTTACTCATAAAAAACATGAACTTCGTTTAGCTAGTGAGTTTTGTGCGTACATATTTCTGTGTATTTGTAACAACCAACCAACCAGCCAGCCAGCCAGCCAACCAACCATGTTGGTCGTCCACAATTCCTGGATGAATTATGAAGATAAGAGCCATTAGGCACCTCCCACGTATGCTTCGGCTTGGAGCAGCATTTATTAAACTTTCTTGTTGGATTCCAAAGTGTGACCAACATTGAAACATAAAGATATATATATTGGGTTTATATAGCCGTCCTTTTGTTTTATAATTGCAATTATAATTATAATTATAATAAATTAATTTATCGTGGGAGGTAGTATATTTTTGGAGTGGCTAGTACCAATTCCAGCTTCATTCTTCCCCACCCCACCTACTAAAAAAA
>NC_142938.1:11208837-11223837 GCF_046866305.1 Octopus bimaculoides
TTTAATAGCCCATCCCGCTCAAGCGGTACCTGAATAAGGTTTGTTTAAGGATGTTGAGCAAAACACCCATGTTTCCAAAGGTAAACTATTCAAACCCCAAAGAATTCCTCTCAACACATGGCTATGATGCTCCCCACAACTACTTCTGCTCGTGATCAGAGATGCACATATCGTCAACCATCGTGGGACATGCTCAACTTGTGAAGGTCAAACAACTGACAAGCAAATCTGTGGTATTAAGCAGAATATTTGCTGTAGCCCATTATTATTATTATTATTATTATTATTATTATTATTATTATTATTATTATTATTATTATTATT
Source organism: Octopus bimaculoides (assembly GCF_046866305.1). Taxonomy (NCBI): domain Eukaryota; kingdom Metazoa; phylum Mollusca; class Cephalopoda; order Octopoda; family Octopodidae; genus Octopus; species Octopus bimaculoides. Next base: position 11,209,162 of record NC_142938.1, read on the forward strand.
ATTATTATTATTCAAGCATTCTATATCATTTGTATCATTTCACGTTATTTAGGTTCACTCAGCTGAAAATGTGTACCAATAACAGCTTGGATATTAACACTGACTGACTGGAATTTATTTACTAGGGAGTATTGTTCGATCAGTCATTATATGCTCAGGAAACCCGTGTCTAATAATGGGGCATATAAGCCCTTGGCGGAAAAAAATGTAGGTTTTCCCGTAGGAGCACTTCTGTAACATCTTATGCCATCTCTGAAATTTACAGAGATATCTGAAAGGATTTTGAAAGTCGCTGGTTTCATGTCTTACACGTTTTAGGAGAGGCTGTCTTCTTGCATCAAGCCTAATATCCGACATTTTGAAAGCAATCAATGGCAGTCCAAATTGTAGAGCGAGAGTAATCCAGCAGTTGTTGAAATCCACAGCTTGAATTCTCATCGTGGTTTTTAGTGCAATTTTATTACTAATTGTATCTAAATTAATTCATGGGAATACGAGAGGTAATCTCCCCACTCACATTGTTAGACGAGCTGAATATTATCTGGTTTGGCCTATATAGCAATGTATACTGTTTACGTTGGTTGCATAAAATTAATCAATGAGGTTATCAAGTTCTTTCGATGTCTTGTCTTTTATGTATTTCATGTCATTAAGAATACGATCAACATAATACAGGTAAGTTCATCTAGTATGGTATCGTCATTGTATTTGTATAGGTTATTTAGTCCAAGACTCTGGATCTTTCACCAGGTGTTTTGCTTTTATTTTTGTCAGGTGGTGGAAATCTCATGTTGACATTAATATATGAACCCAGCTGGTTTTTGACGGCACTCGAAGCTTGATTTACTGTTTTGAAATCCTTGTAAAATGAAAACTTCCCTCCTAGTTCTCTAATACGTATGGACTTCATATTAGACTTAAAAACATCGTTAAATTTATGCGATCAACGTCACGGGTACATAGTGCTTCCTCAATGGATATGCTAGTCCCGATGATTCTGAAATCTATAAAGCCATCTCAAGGGTTCTTATTTCTTTATTGCCCACAAAGGGCTAAACATAGAGGGGACAAACAAGGACAGACAAAGTAGTTAAGTCGATTACATCGACCCCAGTGCGTAACTGGTACTTAATTTATCGACTCCGAAAAGATGAAAGGCTAAGTCGACATCGGCGGAATTTGAACTCAGAACATAGCGACAGACGAAATACCGCTAAGCATTTCGCCGGGCGTGCTAACGATTCTGCCAGCTCGCCAAGCCATCTCAAGGGTTCTATCTCGTTGTGGGTATTGAGAGAAAAGCAATTAGCCTATTGAGGAAGAAACTCAGTGTTACTGTACGTGGAACAATAAGAGAATGACTCGACGGCTTTTCTTATCAAGAGAGGAGTTAAAACAGAGAAAAAAAGAGCAGTAGGGAACATCAGGTGCAACAACAACAACAACAACAACATTAGATTCCAGAATCTTGTCTTCAGAGCATCTTTCGTTGCAGCTGCGGAGATAGAGGGAAAAATCTTCTACTCTACCAATAATTTACGACCAGGGGACCAAGGAACTCTCTCTCAGTCGTAGCGCCTTATTGTTTCGAGTAGATGAGCCGGAAACAATAGTTGCAGAGGAATGGAAAGCTCTGAGAACAGCTCTCCCAGCGACGCGCTGTTACGGCGCATGCCACCACACTTCTACTACTTCAAGGGTTGTAGTCCCCTTCAATAATGGGGACCTGACAGATCATTTGAAACGCCTGATAAAGTGTTTGATAAACGGTGTGTCGATTGAGGAGAATATTTTGCTATTACATGCTGGCTTTGGAGAAAGAAGCAGTATGTATGGCCTTCTTAGGATCTCCCAAACCAGATTGATTGATGCTGTTTCTGAGCCTTTGTAAATTAACACCTGCAGGATAAATCAAGAACAGGGGTTTGGAATTCAAGAGAACCAAGGTTCTAAGAAGGAACGAAGGATCAGTCGATCCTAGTGCACTAGAGTTATTAGTGGGGGATCTAAGGGGAGGCATTGGACATAATAAGGGCGATGAGAGGATCACAGACAAGTAGGTCCGGAATGCCTGAGTGGTGGTGGTGATGGTATGAGCCGAGTACTTTCCATGGAACTGGAACTATCATCATAGCGGAGAAACAATTATATTATAAGAGATAAAGTAAAGTTCCTTCTTGAGTCATATAGGCTTATAAGGGCTGGTTTCCCGGTTTCCATGGCGTGTGAATTCCTCACCTGGACGAGACACTGATCCGTCGCAGTGTTTCTCATTTTTCCAGCTGAGTGGACTGCAGCGACGTGAAATGAAGTGTTTTGTTCAAGATCTCAACTGAAGAGAGAAAAATCCGAATGACCTGTCCGTGTTTTCTTTGTTTCGTCTATCTGTATGTTTTGTCCCTTTCTCGTATCACCTAACTGTCTGGATGTTTTGCGTCCTTGTCCCATTCTGTATTATTTATACATATATATATATGTAGCAGCGTACGTACATCTTGTCTCATATATATAAAGCTATGCACACATTACCACAAGTCCCGTAAAGCCATTTGTGATACACTTTCTGTATGAATGAACAGTTAATCGTCCTCCCTACCATAACCCCTTTCTTCTTGTAATATAAGATAAACTTCAATATACAAACGGGTACTTTTATAGTCAAGCCTTCCCTTGTCGTCTTTCCCATGTTACATAAACGCAGACACCCCCCTTCCCTCCCTTATAAAATTCCAAGGTCACAATTTTACGTTTTCATTAATCTGCGGGTTGGGTAAAACGGAGTCTATAAAGTTGCATATATGCTGTATACACCCTTTAAAAAAAATTGTGACATTGTACCCGAGTAAAGCGTTGTTATTGTTATTATTTTTTTTTTTTTTTACATTGAATGCCACTTTATGACCAAGGCGTGTGCTTGCCCGAGCTAGTCTAGTCAAACAGAAAGTACACGCACCTTTGTCTACTGTATACACGTGTAAGAAAAAAAAAACCCATATATATATCTATATATATATATATATATATAATTCACACACAAACATATATATATCTATATCTATATATATATATATATATATATATATATATATATATATATATATATAGATATATATATATATATATATATATATATATAGATATATATATATATATATATAGATATATATGTGTGTGTATTATATATCTGGGTTATACATATAGCAAACAAAAAAAGAGAAGGCCGACTAACAAAAGATATGATAAAACATAAAACACTTATAACATTTGGTAAAATGATTAATGAGCGGAAAAACGAAGTTTTCAAAAAGTGTGACCATTTCCTTGCCGTCTATTAAGATTCATAGAATAATCTAGACTTTCGCTAAAAGGAGACACGTACTTAACATCAGGATCGAATTTATTTTTAGATCTGATGAAATATTGCTGTCTATTGCGTCAGAGCGCATGTGCAGAGACTTTTTTTACTCTTAAAAACTATGCTATATCTTTTTTTCTTTTTTTTCTTCACAGATCCTCTTTTGTTATCGTTCAATTTACATCTCTTTTTCCTTTTCTTTTTCTCACGGCCCCTAACTTATTTCTCACTCTTTCTCTTTCCGTCTGTCGGCCTATCTGTCCATCTATCTGTCTGTCTATCTCTCATTTACACGAACCAAACAAACACTCACTCCTTCTCCCGTCCTCTCTCTCTCTCTCCCTCTCTCTCTCTCTCTCTCTCTATCTGTCAAGGTTGGATCTAACTCCCCCTTTCTCACGCACTCCGTCGTGTTCTTTCTAAGTCACTCTCCCCATTACCCAGTTCACTCCCTTCCTCGCCACTTGACACGTTTCTCCTTATATGCTAAATACATTTGATAAAGAAAAAAAACTACAAATACTGGCATGCGGATCTACATTTTAAAGTGCACACACGCATACATGCACACATAAGTACATACATAGATACATAGATACATACATACATACATGTACACATATATATACACGCATACATACATACATACATACATACATACATATATATGTATATATATATATATATATATATATATATATATATATATATATATATATATATATATATATATATATATATACACACACATACATATACATAAACAAATATATATGCATATATATGCATGTAAGTACATACATATAAACATGCGTATAAATGTATATATATCTATGTGTGTGGTTGTGTGTGTGTGAGTATGATTGTGTGCGTCTGTGTGCGTATATATATACACACACATATATATATGTGTATATGTATATATATACATATATATACACACACACACACACATATATGCATGCATTTATGCATGTATATATATATGAATGTATGCATATGTGCATATAAAACATATATTTATACATGTGTGTGTATATCCATGTATGTATGAATGTATGCGTGTGTATATGCAGAGAGAGAGAGAGAGAGAGAGAGAGAGAGAGAGAGAGAGAGAGAGAGAGAGGTGGAGAGAGAGACTTATATACATATATATATATAGAGAGAGATAGATAGATAGATAGATAGATAGATAGATAGACAGATAGATAGATAGATAAATAGATAGATAGGTAGGTAGATAGATAGATAGATAGATAGATAGATAGATAGATAGATAATGAGAGATAATGAGAGATAATGACTTGTCTTGATTCTTGGTTGGTATTTTGCTCTCCGCTGCCAGTACTTAATTAAAGACACGGCGATGAAGCTTCACATTTTTTATTAAAGAAATGAGAAAAATCCTTAATGAATGCTCTTGAACTGGAAATCATGTCTTTATTAATAGCAACACACAAAGTAAAAATCAGCACTCACGTACCACACACACACACACACATTGTGTGTATCCATATATGTGTACCGATCTATATGCATATATAATACATGTATAATATATATAATATATAGAATTAACTATATGCGTGTTATGTGTGTGTACACAAGCATACATACATATTTATATACGTGTATGTGTACACACCTTTACACACGCATATATCGCATATATGCATGTTATATCTATACATACGTGGTTGTGTGTATATACGCCTATATCTACCTACCTATCTATCTATCTATCTGTCTATCTTTTTTTTTTTTTTTTTTTTTTTTTTTTTTTTTCCTTCCTTCCCCCTCCCAAAAAGAAAAGCTCTACATTGTATTTGTCCCATCTTCGTTGAGCCCTGTGTGGCTAATAAAAGAAATGTATCTGTCTATCTTTCTATCTATCTATCTATCTATCTATCTATCTATACACACATGCTTCAAAAAAAGATGGGTGAATGTAGCAAGGATGGCACGTGTGAACGACGGAGCCATCTTGAACATAACCCTATAAACTAAAAAAAAAACAAATCCAAGAAAAAAAAGAAAACAAAAAGGCAAAAGAGAGTCACTTACTGTTATAGTTTCTTCAATGAGAATATTGACCAAGGTTACCGTGGTCTTTTCCGTAGGCTTTTCTTTCCACGGCCAAACCTAAACTGTCCTCCCCTCCTTTTACACGAGAACATTACTGTGTGATACACGATCCCTATTGATCGCCCTTTTTTTTTCTTTTTTTTTTGTTTCTGATCCTTTTTGATCGAACTACCCCCTTTTCCTTCCTACGATCCCTTTTGATCGACCCCCCTTTTTTTTCCTTCCCCCTCCCAAAAAGAAAAGCTCTACATTGTATTTGTCCCATCTTCGTTGAGCCCTGTGTGGCTAATAAAAGAAATGTATCTATATATACACACACACATACATACACACATAATATATTTCTAAGCACACACACCATTTATATATATACTGATGGATATCCGTCGGTTTTGACGATGACGATTAGATGTTCAATCAAGTGAAACATGAAATCATTCAATTAAAATTTAAATGGCTGAGTACTCCATAGACAAGTATAACGTTAACCTACTGTTCCAACAGACTCCAGGTGACACAGTAAACGACAAGGCAGTATCTTTGAAACGCAGACGCAATCTATCCCAAGGGCTTCTTTATAGTCGCCGTTCATTCACCTGCACTCACATAGTAAAGTATGGATCGAAAAGAGGATACTGAGAAATTTCCCAGGATCTTTTCTCTTTGGCTGTCATTTTTCAGTTTCTTTAAATCTGGTTCCAATTGATTTCATGTTTGGCGTATAAGTGTAGTTTTGTGAGTAAACCATTGACAAGAAATTCATTTTCGCCATATATTAATAAATAAAATTTAATTGCTTTTAAAGCAGACACACACACACACACACACACACACACACACACACACACACACACACACACACACACACACACACACACACACACACACACACACACACACTCACATACACAAACACACACATTAGTTTCAGTTTCGGAGATGGAGGTAAGTCGATATGATCGACTCCAGTTCGCAACTGGTACTTATTTTATCGACCCCGAAAGGATGAAAGGCAAAGTCGACCTCGGCGGACTTTGGACACAGAGCGTAGTGTTGGACGAAATACCGCTAACATTTTTGCCCAGCTAACAGTTCTGCCAACTCGGCACCTCTATAAACACACACACGCACACACACATAATATATATATATATATATATATATATATATATATATATATATATATATATATATATATATATATATATACATACATTCATATACATATACATACATTCATATATATATATATATATATATATATATATATATATATACATACATTCATATACATATACATACATTCATATATATATATATATATATATATATATATATATATATATATATATATATATATATATATATATATGTGTGTGTGCATATATATATGTATGTATGTATGTATGTATGTATATTACCTGTATATATGTAACGCTGCTTCTTTTTAAGTATAAAACGCACCTGTTATTTACAAAGATATTTGGGAGGGGAAAAAAATCTTAGTATACCTCAGTGTTGGGAAACGATTTTAAAATGATTTTAAAGAGAAACATCATTCTACTCTGTGTATATACAGAATCATACATATATATAATATATCCATTTCCAAGTAAGTTTATCTATCTATCTATCTATCTATCTATCTATCTATCTATCTATCTATCTATCTATCTATCTATCTATCTATCTATCTATCTTTATATATATATATATATATATATATATATATATAACAGTACGCTACCTTCGAAGTCATATACAATATCGGTATACTAACCTGGAAAAGAAACTATATTAGATTAACTATAAATGAAAAGTAAAAAAAACAAACAAAAAAAACAATCCCATCAAACATTGATATCAGAGAATAATGGTAGACGCAGACAAAGGAAATATATCTTTGAAAGATTGTACAAAGCTATCAGCAACGTACGATAAATGTGAAGGAATACAATAGAGGCAGATATAGCAAATATTTCGCTAATATAAACAACACACCAAGCAACAGGAATAACATTGAATGCATTCTTCAATAGAAACTGAAATTTTATTGAATAATGTAGGCTACATCGCACGCAGCAGTTTCATATGTGTGTATGTATGTATGTATGTATGGAGTAGTTTAATGAATCATCTTCTGGCAAATCTAGCAAAGGGAGTGAAACAGTTGGTCATTGAATCTGCTTTTGATGATAGTACGTTTTGGCACTGGAGGGAAACACACACACACACACACACACACACACACACACACACGTAGATATGTATATATAGATATATAGAGGAGAAATAGAGAAAGACATTACACATAGAGGAAACATAGCTAGATGTTCATACTCGTAAAGAGAGAGTTGGCGTAATGTTGGGGGAGAGAGGAATAATGAGAGAGAGAGTGAGAGAGAGAGAGAAGAGAGAGGTGAGTGGAAGAGAGAGGTGAGTGGAAGAGAGAGAATGAAATAAGCATTAAAACGGGAGACATTAAAACGCTTGATGTCAAACAAGTCAGCGTCGAATTAGTGACACCGAACAATCGGGGCCAAGACGGCTGTGACAAGGCGGCTGTGGCAAGTCGTCTCGTATCCTACAGGAAATCATCAACCTAGAACCAGATAAACCAACATCCTTATATCCTTTAAAACATATTTTCGCTGATGGATGAGTAATTTTCTCTTGGTCACGGAATTTTTTACAATAGTTACATTAACTACCTCTTCTTTTGCAGCTTCGCACGAAATGTCTCCCAGTTACGCACCTGTATTACTGTAGGCCTGTTCCTTCTTCACAGTGGTGTCATTTCAAAATCTGAAGCCCGTAGCCATTTTGTTTTACCACTTCCTAATCAATATTTTCAATGGTTTCTTCATTGAAACCTCCTAAAAGTAGCAAGAAGTTGGTTTAGACCTTCTACAGTAAGAGTCAACCGATTCTTCATTTATACCATTTCCTTTCTAGCAACCGCAAGCTTATTTGCTTGAAACAGGTCACAATCTATTAAAGACAGGTTTCTTTAATAACCCATTGGAACACATGGACAATACTTTACACACGATTTCATTCCTCTATCACCCGTCCAACCTTTCAAATTGACATGATCATAAACTCTATTGGGTAGTCATTCTTCAAGTAGTATCTTGCTTTTTTAAATAAGACGACAGTTTTTCGTTATCAGCACAGCAATATAAATCATCTGTGCAGTGTGTCAACTCATAGTCACATGTCTTCAGTCACACATTAACAGCTTTGGATTCTACCATCTTGTTTAATGGTAATTCAAACGGCGAAAGGAACTTTGTTCATATTTGTTATCTGTGAAACTACTTCAAACGTCAGGGGGAATTCGTTGATGTTTGTTATCTGTGAAAGTTCAAAATTAGTTTTCTTATCTTGCATTGACCAAACAATTGTAAAGTTCAGCAATTATATATCCATATTCAGTGGGTATCTTTTGTGCCATTTTTCTTCTCTCGCAATCATGCAGAGGTCTGCTCCTACATCTGGAGCACCATGAATCTGATCCTCTAAAATTATTGATGACATTCTTCAGTGTTGTTAGTGAATAAACATTTTATTGAAAACAGAAATATTCAAACTCCATTAGTCTGCCACCCATGTGCTAAATTTTTCTAATTCTGATCGCTTGACAATTTCCTTCTGGGGACAGTTGTTTTGTATGTTCAGCAGCGTTCTACTGATCTTGTTTCCCTAAGGTCATTACCATTTAATCAGTTGGTACCAAAACAAAATACCACTCACCAGCACCATAACCATGTACTGTCGAGTCACCTATAAAAATCGAAATGAAATTCAAGACTATTGCAATCCTTTCGTAGTTTTCAGATTGATATGAAATTTATAGGAAATTAAGAATATATATTAAGGGAACACCAAAAATCAACCTTACCAGTGATTATAGCCACGTGAGACTGTACATGTGAGTATGTGCGGTTTCTTGATATCTCGGTAGAGAATTTTCAATAGGAAACTCGTATTTTTAACGATAATATTTTATTACCAGGATGTAATATCATAGCTATTGCTGTGTTTGGTATTTACAATGATAGTAACCCATGTCAGAAGTTGTCAACATTCTCTTAATCATTATCAGAGCATTTTTCTTTTTCCAGTAGATAACAAACAAATGCTTATTTGAGGTAAACACAGTTGTCAAATAAACTTAAAACCACGTCCAAACACATACTGCTCACTAAGTGTCGAATTTCTTGAAGAGTTAAATTTCATGTTAGAAACTAACTTGTTATTGAATACGTGTCTACAAGTCAAGTGCTTAAAGTAGTGTTGTACAGATTCACACTTCATATCAGTTGCATATTTCGAAGACGATGAGCTAGCAGAATCGTTGAGCAGAATCGTTGAGCAGAATCGTTGAGCAGAATCGTTGAGCACGTTGGGCAAAATGCTCAGCGGCATTTCATATGTCTTTACGTTCTGAGTTCAAATTCCATCGAGGTCAATTTTGCTTTCATTCTTTCGCAGAAAAATTAATCAAGTACCAATTGAGGCCTAGGATCGATATAATCGATTTACTACCACCCTTAAAATTGGTGGCCTTGTGCCAAAATTAGAAACCAATACTAATGTATATTTAAGGCAGTGAGCAAGCAGAATCATTAGCACAACGGCTGATATGTTTAGCGGCGTTTCGTCCTTCTTAAAAGTTCTGAGTCTATATATTCCACTGGGATCGACTTTTTCCCATCCTTTCGAGGTCGATAAAATAAGTACCAGTTGTGTACTGATATCGATGTAATCGATTTATTCCGCTCTACTGACATTGCTGACCTAGTTCGAAAATTTGAAATCAATATATTCGTATAAGTAGAATTCTGGGTCTACCAGTATCGTCAGTTCAGCTAACATGGATAATAGGCTCCTTAACCAGTTGTCTCGTGACATTCAATAGCTGGGGATGATCTAAACTAGAATCGATAAATGTTCTGATTGCTGCAGACCAATGTCACAAGGCGCTGGTTAGCCTGAAGCTGAGTTTGAGAACACTTGTCCTAGATACCACGCAATGGATCTGAAATTGAAACTAGGTTATGGCAAGCAAAATTCTTAACTCGAAAGTCAAGTGTTTGACCATACATACTTATGTGTATGGGCACTTATATGTATATGCAGAAACACACACACACACACACACACACACACACACACACACACACACACACACACACACACACACACACACACATGTGTATAGATGTAGATACATACATGCATATATAAATATACACATAAATACATACATACGTAACAAGGTGTAAGAGACATTCTGCCCGGCGGCATAACACGTTTACAATACTGAAATCACCGTACTCAACGCAATATGTAAATTAATATACATGTCTATGTACGCGCGCGCGCGCATGTATAAGTGTGTATGTATGTTTGTATGTATGTATATATATATATATATATATATATATATATATATATATATATATATATATATATACATATATATAGACGCATATATATACATATATTTGAAATTTAATATATAGAATTCGTTATACGAAGAAACGCAGTATGCATTAACACAAATATAAATGTTATGTATTGTAATGTGTCTCGCATGTATCTCTAGATATGTATGTACATACGTACATATATATATATATGCATGATGTACATATTTGTACACACACGGATATATATGCGCATAAATGCATATAACTATGGATGCTTGTATGTGCAGACGTACACATACACTCATATACAATGCAAATTTTAAAAAATAGGTAGTCAAACCAATGGAAAAAAACCAACATGGAAAGAACACAGCACGATATCCAAGGTAGACCTACTCACATGTGTATATTTTTCTATAAACACAACTTTAACCCACTACACACACATACACAAAAATGTGTGTGTATCTAAGTATATACATACAAACATACATACATACATACATACATACGTACATACGTACATACATACATACGTACATACATACATACGTACATACATACATACACACACACACACACACACACACACACACATATATATATATGTGTGTGTGTGTGTGTGTGTGTGTACATATGTATGTATACATGAGTTCGTAAGTTTAAGTGAATATATATATATATATATATATATATATATATATATATATATATATATGTATTTTATGTGTGTCTGTTTGTGCGTGTGTATACACACACTTATATGTTACATGTATATCTCCAAAGTATATATTAGCGTGCGTGTTCCTAATCTTTCCTACCATTTTTTTTTTAATATATGAAAACTCGTTCTATTTTATTTTTACATCGAATTCCTAAGAATATTCAATATTTTACACACACTTTTACGCTATATTAAGTTACCGTTTTTTTAAGAATCTGTTCTCTGAATTTCTATAGAACTGGAATATTCTGCAGGAGAGATTAGTCTTAGAACATTGACATTTTGGATAGCTTAAGGCTTAACGTCTAAGATATTTTTTTGCTATGGAACTGTTTACCATTTGTGTTTTTGTCTATATTCTCTGCGACTTATGTAATAGCGTATATATATATATATATATATATATATATATATATATATATATATATATGTTTGCATGTACACACACAAGTCACACACTGACGCACACACACACGTTCACACACATACACACACATGGATGGATGTATATATAAATGTATATATATATATATATATATATATATATATATATAGACATATTATTATCACTCTTATTATCTTTTATATATATATATATATACATATATATATATATATATATATATATATATATGGGAGTGTGTAGATATTTATATGTATATATAAATATATACATAGGAGTGGCTGTGTGGTAAGTAGCTTGCTTACCAACCACATGGTTCCGGGTTCTGTCCCACTGCGGGGCACCTTGGGCAAGTGTCTTCTACTATAGCTTCGGGCCGACCAAATCCTTGTAGATGGAAACTGAAAGAAGCCCGTCGTATATATGCATATATATATATGTGTGTATGTGTGTTTGTGTGTCTGTGTTTGTCCCCCCCCCCCAACATCGCTTGACATGCGATGCTGGTGTGTTTACGTCCCCGTAACTTAGCGGTTCGGCAAAAAGTGACCGATAGAATAAGTACTAGGCTTACAAAGAATAAGTCCTGGGGTCGATTTGCTCGACTAAAAAAAAAAGAGGTGGTGCTCCAGCATGGCCGCAGTCAAATGACTGAAACAAGTAAAAGAATAAAAGAATAAAAAGAATATGCATATGTATGTATATATATATACACGTATATATTTGTGTGTGTATGTATATATTTGTACACACACACACACACACACACACACACACACACACACACACATATAGCGATGCATGCATGCATGCATACTTGTATGGACGATGTATAATATAGCCCAGCATACTTCTAACCAGTTCAGTGGGTATGTTATCATAAAAGAACCGAAACAAGGGCAACACCAACAAGAACAAAATCAAAAATAACAACAACAATAATAACAAGAACAAGAGGTGCGGCAAGAAGATCAGCATTTTTAACACAGTTTCAGCGCGCGTGTGTGTATGTGAGCGTGCGTGTGTGTATGTGTTTTACGTTCAGTATTATTTCAAGGACACTTTGTCATATCTCTATCTAGCGTCGTTTAATCCTTGGCACTCCGTCGGCTACGATGACGAGGGTTCCTGTTCATCCGATCAACGGAACAGCCTGCTCGTGAAATTAACGTGCAAGTGGCTGAACACTCCACAGACACGTGTACCCTTAACGTAGTTCTCGGGGGAGATTCAGCGTGACACAGTGGGACAAGGCTGACCCTTTGAATTACAGGTACAACAGAGACAGGAAGAAAGAGTGAGAGAAAGTTGTGGTGAAAGATATCAAAATGTATATACATATACGTATATATATATATATATATATATATATATATATATATATATATATATATATATATATATATATATATATATATATATATATATACATATATACATATGTACATATACATATATACGTATATATATATATATATGTATATATATGTATATATATATATATATATATATATATATATATATATATATATATATATATATATGTATATATATGTATATATATATATATATATATATATATATATATATATATATATATATACATAATTTTTAAACAGGACAGTAAACATCAAGGGAAGACAAACATCTCAAGTCGTATACAATATTATTATAGGAAGAAATTCAAAATCTTACCTAGCGTACCTAATCGTTTAGATTACCTTTGAACTAAACCCCCTATACTTTGTGTGTGTATGGATGTGTGTGTGTGTGTGTAAAATATATATATACATATACATACATACATACATACATATATATATATATATTATATATATATATATATATATATATATATATATATATATATATATATATATATATATATATATATATATATATATATATATATATATATATATATATATATATGTTTGTGTGTGAGTGTGTGTGTGCGTATGTGCATTTAGTTGGCTGTTTTTATTTAAGATTGTACTAGAGTAGCGAATGATATGGAGTTTCACTGTAGGACAAAAGCCATATATCCCTTTCTATCCAGAAGCCATATGTTCCTTTATAACCGTACCTTATCTAAGTGTACTAACACTTCTGTGAAACTGATTGTCTTGCCTATGTCGATCGATTTCGAAAACTACCTTGAAACTCATTTCTGTTTTCTTCTTTTTCCCGTTGGTGATGTCGAAATGAGTGTTTGCAGTTTCCTAACGAGATTTTCAGGCAGAGAAACAGAAAAATTGTGATTCTGACAGGGAATTTTCTGGGGGAGCTTTGTCAGTCACGTGTTGCTTATTGATCTGCTGCTGGAAGACACATTACGGTACACAAATTTTCTCGCGGAATTTGACCTTTAGGTGGGAAAGTTCAACATTTCAACAACCACATGTTGTTTCCAGTTATACTTTTTTCTTTGCAATAGTTTTCCCATGACATTAGACACATTTTTTCACGCAGCTGTAGCTTATCTTGATATTGTTTTTGTTGAACAACTAATGTAATTCATATGAAATTATGGCTATTCACACGTTAAACATCGTGGTGTATTGAGCTCTTTTGCAATATTATTTAGTTTTAGAATACACACGCGTGCGCACACAATTATATATATTTGTATGCACATACACACATATGTATGTATATATTTATGTGTGTG
>NC_142938.1:11228837-11256337 GCF_046866305.1 Octopus bimaculoides
ACATTTGCCAATGGTGACCTGCAGTGCGGCCGACCTCAGGACCTCGTAAATTGCATGGCAAACCTCTTAAGCTCCCTTTAAAAAATCTCACATCACGATTGATGAACTATAGCTTTGTTCATTTCAGGGTTCCAATGGACCGATCTTTGGTTCACACCGTTTCTAATGGTGTCAGTGACGATGGAATGTCTGTTACAAGAGTTAAACCAAATCAAGGACACGATTAATTTCGAAAAGCATTGATTTTCTGGTTTTCCCAGCATTGCTTAAATACGTGGCCGATATATTGGCGAATGATCGGTAGTGTAGCTAGTGTCATCCACCCGGGGCAACCCTCTGCTTTATCTCCACCCCTAATAGGGGCAGCTCTATACAGTCTTATACCCCCATTGGGGTATAAGGCTGTATAGGCTTATACTGTAGGCCTAAAGTTACCGCCCCATAAAAGCATTGCCAGGCGACACCGCCCTCTTCTCCTCGCTTCTAGGTACGCTATTTCTAATGGTACACACGCTGTGCAATCAGAAACATACACATGCATGCGCACAAACATATACGCATACACACCCACACGTACAAATGCACAGCCTCACCGAAGCTACACACATATTAACTCACGCATACACACACATACACCGTCATATACATATATACACATATGCAGCCGCATATGGTGTTTTGATTTTATTAGCTCCAGCCCAGGCCACGTGGAGTTGACAAAAGATGTAAGGTGTTTGCAGTCGTCATTGTTTTGTCACATGCCTTTGCCTAGAAACGCCCAAATTAAGATGCATCAGACAAAGTTTCCCCCCACCCCTACTGTTAACAGTGAAGCGTAATATGAGGGAATTACGGCTTTTATATCTAACGAGTAGAGCAACCACGTTGAGACCCCCTGTATAGTTCGCTAAAAAATGTATTTTTAGAAGTGATGTAAAAAATGTTTTGACGTAAAAAAAGAAAGGCCCTTTCTGTAGTCTCTGGAAAAAAGAACAAAATCTCCCACAAGCCACGCTCAAGCCTATTCAGGATTGCCTTTGTTCAGTCCGTAGAGGCGCAATGGCCTAGTGGTTAGGGCAGCGGACTCGTGATCGTAGGATGGCGGTTTCGATTCCCAAACCGGGCATTATGAGTGTTTATTGAGCGAAAACACCTAAAGTTCCACGAGGCTCCGGCAGGGGATGGTGGCGAACCCTGCTGTACTCTTTCACCACAACTTTCTCTCACGCTTTCTTCCTGTTTCTATTGTACGTGTATTTCAAAGGGCCAGCCTTGTCACACTGTGTCATGCTGAATCTCCCCGAAAACTACGTTAAGGGTACAGGTGTCTGTGGAGTGCTCAGCCACTTGCAAGTTAATTTCACGAGCAGGCTGTTCCGTTGATCGGATCAACTGGAACCCTCGTCGTCGTAACCGACGGAGTGCCAACCATCATATTCAGTCAGTCCACTGCAGGACGAAAGCCTCTGCATGTTGCCTTTAGTCGAACAAATCGACCCCAGTACTTATTCTATGTAAGCCTAGTACTTATTCTATCGGTCTCTTTTGCCGAATCGCTAAGTTACGGGGACGTGAACACACCAAGATCAGTTGTCAAAGAATGGTGGTGGGACAAACACAGACATACAAACACACACACACACATATACGACGGGCTTCTTTCAGTTTCCGTCTACCAAATCCACTCACAAGGCTTTGGTCGGCCCGAGGATGTAGTTGAAGACACTTTCCCAAGATGCCACGCAGTGGGATTGAACCCCAAACCATGTGGTTGGTAAGCAAGCTACTTAAAACACAGTCACTCCTGCGCCTATATGTATATTCATATGCATACATGTATGTATTACGTATGTACGTATAACCAACATTTCAATTATTTCAACACCCATCTATAATTCGTATTAAACACGTGAGCTATTTTCGCTAGATTTCGCTGACCGAAATTAGTGGAACGCAGCGTACACAAATGCGTATTATACATGAATATTTAACACAATATATTTATTTACTTCGATATACAAGTTCGCTTGCACCAATTGATTTCATAGAATGGTATACAGATATTACTACACATATAAACGTATAATGTTTATTTGAAAAAGTGATCCGTGACAGGTCACCGATTTGTTTTGCTGTTTGCTTGACGCAAGCGAAACAAACAGACCGTTTGTCACGGATTACCCCTTTAATAAATACTAGACTATTATTGTCGGCGTCTACTCTTAACAGATTCTTTTATTTACTACATTATATATGCGAGTATTTCTCTTAAAGCATTTTTGTTTAATTTATACTCACAACACACACACACACACACACACACACACACACACACACACACACACACACACAAACACACACACACACACACACACACACACACACACACACACACACACACACACACACACATATATATATCATGTATATTATATATTACAGGTTGTATTGCAAAGATATATTTATATATATTTATATACTTGCCTTTCCATGTAAACACACATATGAATGCACATGCATGCATAGATGCACATGCATACATAGATGCATGTACATGCATAGATGCATGTGCATGCAAGCATCTATGTATTTGTGCAATACAAAGATATATATATATATATGTGTGTGTGTATTTTGCATGCATGTATATATATACATATAAATACGTATATATAAATAATACAAAATGGGACAAGAACACAAAAACATCCAGACATTTAGGTGATACAAGAAAGGGACAAAACATTCAGATAGACGATACAAAGAAAACACGGACAGGTCATATATATATATATATATATATATATATATATATATATATATATATGGGAGAATATACGAAAAAACAACAACAGACGAGGACAGATGGTGTAAATAACAAAAGGATGTATTAGTATGACGCTCGGGAATACGGAAAGTGTTTGACGTTTCGAGCTACGCTCTTCAACAGAAAGAATACGGAGACATATATATACACATATGCATAAATGTAGAATGTATGCATATGTATGCATACATGCATACATATACATACATACATACATACATACATATATATATATATATATATATATATATATATATATATATATATATATATATATATATATATATATATATATATATACATACATGCAAAATGCACACACACGTTCGCACACAAATATATTCACACAGATATGCGCAATCGTGTATTTGTTGATGTATAAATACAGACATATATATGCAGACGTGCATACATACACACACTTACACACATACGCACATGCACAATCGCACACACACACACACATATATATACACACACACACACACACACACACACACACACACACACACACACATTCATACGTATTTCAACACCAACATTTATAGATCATAGTTCTCTGTCACATACGTATATATCTGTCTGAGTAATTAGGATATTTAGATTAATTAAGATATATATATCCTTTCTGAGAAGCGACAAATTTTGGAATAGAGGTGATGGGTACCCGGGATATTCCAGCTCATATGACTAACGGGGGTACAGTGTGCAACCTATTATACACACTTGGTTGATTTCGACAACTCATGGTCTGTTGTCAGTGTTTCTCGTGCAGCAGCTTTTCGATCATTTGTTTATATAAGCCTCCACCCTTTACGCGTGTCTGTGTACACACACACACACACACACACACACACACACACACACACACACACACACACACACACACACACACACACACACTCGTACACACATACATACACATATATATAGTTATATGTGTATGTATACACGAATATAATTTTATATGTATATGAATATATATATATATATAATATATATATATATATATATATATATTCATTATATGTATATATATATATATATATATTCATTCATATATATGTATAGACATTCATTAAATATGAATATATATGTATATGTATATATATATATATATATATATATATATATATATATATATATATATATGTATATATATATATATATATATATATATATATATATATATAGATAGATAGACAGATAGATAGATAGATAGATAGATAGATAGATAGATCTCCAAATATGCACATGTATATACGTATGTAATTATGAAAACATAAATATATATACACACATATATATATGCCTCTGTCAGCGCACACACGCATACACACACACACACATGCAGGCACATACACACACACACGCATACAGAAACACGTATACACATATTTATGTAACTATTTCTAGGATAATTACTCATCTTCGCAATTGAGGTCCTATAAAGTCGCTTCTGTTTATGTTAATTGCATGTATGTGTGTGTGTGTGTGTGTACCTGTACGTGTGTATGTGTGTGCGCGTGTGTATATATATCCATATATAAATCTACCCATCTTTCGCTCCCCTCAATCTGATGGCTCTCTCTCTCTCTCTCTGTCTATCTGTCAGTCTGTCTCACTGTCTCTCCCTCTGTCTCTCAGTCTTTCTCTGTCCCTGTTTCCGTCTTTCTCTCTCTCTCTTCCCTTTTCTCTCTGTTTCTTTCTCTCTCTTCCCTTCTCTTTTTGTCTCTCTCTCTCTCTTTTTCTCTCGCTGACAGAATCATTAGAGCGTCAAAACGTCAGACAAAATTCCCAGCGATATTTCTTCAAATTAATTACATTCGGAGTTCAAATTCCATCGACTCCGACTTGGCTTTTCATCGTTGAGGGCAAGTACCATAGAGCAAGTACCAGGACAGCACTGGGGTCGAGAGTATAGACTTCCACTCTCTTCTTCTATCTACACTAGTGCTGAACTGGTACTTACTCTAGTGACCCCCTAAACGAAGAAAAGCTAAGTCGAACTCCGTGGAGTTTGAACTCAGGATATAATGAATTTGATTCCCTAATGAATTTAATTCCTTAAGTTTGGATATGTATATATATATATATATATTTATATATAACTTAAATAACTTAGATAACATGTTTTCTCCAACGGTTGGTCCAAGCTTTGTCTAAATTAATAGCACCAGCTAATAGGATCTGCTGAGTCATTTTAAAGTCAAATTTCTGTGGGATCATGGCCCATTCAAGGAGGGAGTCCTTGACTGAGATATATTCAGGTTTAGATAACTTATCTGATATTCCTTCGAGAAATTCGTCCGGGTTCCGTTGGAAGATGATGGGATTTTTTTTTCCTCTGATTTCTTTTGAGACAGTATTAAATAAAGCAGAGCCTGTTGAAGAAAAGTAATTGTGTTGCAGTGAATTTATTTGTTGCGATCCTGAATTGTGTAGGGACGTATGACACGTGGCCTCAGCCTTGTGGGAATTCTGAATCTAAAGTTAAGGTACCTTGAACAACTGTACGCTAATATCGATAATAGAGATGAGTACGCACACTACCATGTTGAACAATTGTGACGATCTATCTGCATAGAAGCATTGGTTGCCTTGTTAACTATAAATAATATACATACATACGTACATACATACATACATACATACATATATGTATATATAATAATGGAAAAATTATACAAAATAATTAGATGATGAGTAAAGCACCAGTGCAGTTTCGATTACCTGTTGTCATCTGTAGATTTATTGTAGGAACTTCGAAATGGCGGTTGCGGTAACAGTATTAATAAAATAGATGGATGAAACGAATAAAAGATTTTACTTACTACGATACATGTTTCGACCCACTCTGGGTCTCTTCGGGTACATAAATAAATAAAAAATAAAAAGTCTTACTAGAGATCTTCTGATTCGGTTTTACGTACATACACATGCACACACACATACACACATATAAACGTATATCAATGGGCTTCCACTCAGTTTCCCTCTACCAGATTCCCTCCCAAGCATGGGGGACACTTGCCTAAGGTGGTCCAAGGTGGCGTGCATTGAAGACTGAATCCGAAACCATGCAGTTGCAAAGCGATCTTCTTAATATTATAGTCGTGCCTTATCGCTGAGAATTCATAAAAATTTAAGCCGGAGACGATATTACTGAAATTGGAGAGAATGAAATGGAGAGGACGATATTAATGAAATGGCATTTAAGCATCTTGCCAGCTCTCCTCACTCGGGAGTTTCTCGCCAAAAACAACATGGCGTCGCTTCCGCACTCGCCCTATTCGCCAAATTTAGTACGTATGGACTTCCATCTCATTTAGCACCGTTGACGTGATCAAGAACGAATCGCAGTAGGTACTCAACTCGCTTACGGAAAACGACTTCCAGGCCGGATTCCAAAAGTAGTAGGAAAGCTGAGGCCGGTGTATTGCTGCGCAAGGTTATTATTTTGAAGGAGATTATGTTAAAACTTAGGTAAATAAGTTATATTTTATTAAACATAACTAGTTCGGGAGCCTGTTGATTTCATCTCGTGGATAACTTATTTCAGTCGTAGAAGCGAGTAACTGAACAGAATAACCGTAGAAAATGAATACCTGTTGGAAAGAAAGGATCCACCACAAGGTCCATTCCTTGTTGGCGTTGGACGGATCTGCCTGTGAGCCGAGTCTGGAGTGATGATCGCACCACCGCCCTCCTTCAATCGAGCAGGCAAGGCAGTTTTCCTTTGCCCAGTGGCCGTGGCGAAAGAGGTTGTTTGACGGACAAGGTTGAAAGGTATAAGGACAAATACATTCCTCTTTGGTAGAGCTTGAATTGACTTCTTCAAGTTTCACTTGAAAATGAAACTGAAAGTGGAGAGGGAAATTCTGTCCTCGAGTGAGTTTATTGAAAGATGGGTGAAAGTTGCAAAAATGGCAAGAGTGGATGGTACTTCTCTAAGTGTAGACCCATGAATTGGAGAGAAGGAAATGTAGAGGACAGTTGCTCTTGGAGTTTCAGGGGAATCTTGGACCGTGGGGTTCCTCGATTATCCTTAGAGGCCTTCCTGTATCTTTATCATCCACCCCGACACTTTTTTCTTTGACCCTCGTATGCTTCTTTTTCAGTGTATAAAGTGTATACTTTCTTCCTGTCATTTCTTTTCTTCCCCATCATTTCATTATTATATGTAAACCTCCACACTTTATGTGTCTTTCTATTATCCCTTTCATCCTTCGCCCCTGTGGCAAATAAATGAAATCATCATCATCATCAGCATCATCATCATCATCATCATTATTATTATTATTATTATTATTATTATTATTATTATTATTATTATTATTATTATTATTATTATTACTATATATTATTATTATTATATATTATTATTATTATTGTTATTGTTATTGTTGTTGTTGTTATTATTATTATTATTATTATTATTATTATTATTATTATTATTATTATTATTATTACTATTATTATTATTATTACTATTATTATTATTATTATTATTATTATTATTATTATGCTATGAAGTAAATGATCGAATTTCACTTTTATCTCTTTTACACACATTTTTGCCACATTACCATCACTAGTTTACTTATACGCTATCTTTTATCTGCCTGGATATACACACACTTATATACATACATACATACATACATACATACATACATATATATATACATATATATATATATATATATATATATATATATATATATATATATATATGTATGTATGTATGTATGTATGTATGTATATATATAAATATATATATATATATATATATATATATATATATATATATATATATATATGCCTGAGTTCCTGGCGCGCTGCCTTCATCATCTTGCCTACTGCTTTTTTTCATCATGTAACCTCGTGGGCATCGGTACCATTTTCCTCTTTCTCCGTTCTTCCATTCTCCGAACTTTCCATCTTTCCGACGAAGGGCTACGCCCGATACGTCATACACTCTCTCTTTCCTTTCCTGAGCGTCCAATAATACTATCCATATCACGTCCTCACTTTGTTGTTTTTTTGTTTTTTTGTTATTGTTTTTTTGAACTATATATATATATATATATATATATATATATATATATATATATATATATATATATATTGTTACAACGAAAATACCCACAAAAATGCTTAACGCGTCTTTCGCTGACTCATAACGACACTGGAGCATATAACAGAACAGACCTGAAATAAATGCATTGAGAGCGTAGATGTTATAGCTAGACTAATGTTAGTTGGAGCATGTCCATTTTGTGATGAATCATGGTTGAAATGTGTATTTATTATCGTTATTCTATTAATTCCTTGTGATTGTTTCAACAGTTACCATCAACTGAGAGAATTCATGGTGTTTTGAAAAATCGTGTCGACGTATATGTTATTACAGAACAGCTGTTGCTAAGCTGTTGCTAAGCTGTTGCTAAGCTGTGTATACATAGATACGTATGCACATACTTAAATCCGCTCGTACATGCATACACATATTTATACGTACATGCAGTCATACGTACATATTCACACACACACACGCGCGCACACACACTCATTTATAAATATATATATACATAAGTACACGTTTCTGTATTTATGTACATACATACATACATATGAATGTATATATGCATATATATATATATATATATATATATATATATATATATATATATATATATATATATATATATATATGAATGTATATATATATATATATATATATATATATATATATATATATATATATATATATATATATATGAATGTATATATGCATATATATATATATATATATATATATATATATATATATATATATATATATGAATGTTTATATGCATATATATATATATATATATATATATATATATATATATATATATATATATATATATATATGGTGGTTGTCTACTCCTTAAACAGAGTTTGACCACCTCCTGCACCTACACCTTAGCCCTTTCATGGCGTCTGATGTGGCTTTTTAAACCAGACAGTGTTTTGAAAAATCACCCACACAGATTGCACCTCTGATTTGCACTACCAATACCTGCAAGTAAGTTCTGCTCATTGTGGATCCTAACATGTCTTTTAAGACCCCCATTGGATTTGCAAACCCTCTGGCACACACCACATATATGGCTCAGTGGTTAGAGCGTCGAACGTTGTGAGTTCGAATCCCGGACCGGGCTGTGTGTTGCGTTCTTGAGCAAGACACTTTATTTCACGTTGCTCCAGTTCACTCAGCTGTAGAAATGACATCACAAGTGCCAAGATGTATCAGTCTTTGCCTTTCCCTTGGATAACATTGGGGAGGCTGGTAGGCATGGGCGACTGCTGGTCTTCCATAAACAACCTTGCCCGGACTTGTGCTTGGGAGGGTAACTTTCTAGGTGCAATCCCATGGTCAGTCATGACCGAAGGGGTTCTCAGCTTTTTATATTTTTTATACAATCTCAAATAGACCTACATATGTGTGTGTATGACTTATTTTAGAGCATTTGTTTTATACTTGTTTTATATTTATAATTGTATTCCCCATGTAAATAGATTCAATAAACATTTTAACTCCAAAGAATCTATGATTATCTTCCTTTCGAATCAAGGGGGTAACGACAACGTAAATAGATATATTATGGGCGGGGGGGGGGGGGTAATTGGTTAGAAAGATCCCCGACCCCTGCTATAGACCGTCGGACGTTCTAGAAACACTTGTCCGTCCATGATATCATTAACGCTCACACTTTCCACTTCTCAGAATACAAAGCGGATCCGAAACACCATTCTCAACGCATTTACACTTAAACAATTTACATGCGCCCACACACACTCACACACACACACACACTAAATAGTCAACGGTTCAGAAATACACGAAATTCTAGCTACACGCAATACTGTGAACTAATGCTATCACCACAATGCCGCCGCCACCATTATCACGATCATTATCCTCATCATAATCATCATCATCATAATCATCATCATCATCATCATCATCATCATCATCGTCATTGTCATCATCGTCGTCATCATCATCACAACCGCTACCACCATCATAATCATCCCCACCGCCGCCACCACCACCACCACCATCATCATTACCACTACTACCAACACCATCATCGTCATCACCGTCGTCATCACCGTCGTCATCACCATCATCATCATCATCATCATCATCATCATCATCATCATCATCATCACAGTCACCGCCACCACCACCATCACCTACAAACCGCCACCACAACCGCCACCACAACCACCACCACCGCCACCACAACTACTAACGTCATCATTGTCATCCTTATCGCCGTCATAATCCACCCCACCAGCACCACTCCCATCATCATTGTAATCACCACCACCACCACCACCACCACCACCACCACCACCACCATCATCATCATCATCATCATCATCATCATCATCATCATCATCATCAAAGCAGTTGAATCCATCCCTGGCTATCAAATGATACTCAACGTATTTCAATGTCTTTCCCCCATGAAACAACGCAAAAAAACAAAAAACAAAAAACAAAAAACAACAGTTGTTACCGAAATTACCTTTGAGATGGTCGTCAAACCTAAACACTGTCTAAAATATCAAATAACAAAAACACTAGAATTAATAATTTCCCCCTTGAGGAGTACAACAAGGATACTTTCTATCACACACACTCCTTGTATTCTTATGACTCGACGACCTTTCCCACGCCTTGTCAAAACATATAACACTCATCGTCATGCGCATATCCATGACATCATACGTACCTCTTCACAACATTCTCCTGACATAACTTCACGAGAAGCTTGGCTCCAAAACAAGACTTTATAACTACAGTTGCTCCTCCAAAATCTCCTCTTATCAACCAAACACCAGGAAACGATTACAGCCCACCATTGCACCCAACGACAGCTAAACAGAGCTCTGAGGACAGAAGCACTTGGATTTACATAGACAACTTTTACGACACATGGCTGTACGGTTAAGATGTTCAGCATGCAGCTATGTGGTTTCAAGTTCAGTCCCACTGCGCGGCACGATGGGCAAGTGTTTTCTACTGCAGTCATGAGTCTACCAATGCTTTATGAGTAGATTTGCTAGACCAGAATTATATGGAAACCCATAGTATATCTATCTATCTATCTATCTCTCTCTCTCTCTCTCTCTCTCTATATATATATATATATATATATATATATATATATATATATATATATATATATATATATATATATATATAACGTGAGAGAGTTAGGGGTTGGGGATACAACCCACTAAGGGATAGCATCTATCCAGTATACTGCTGGGAGGGTACCCAATTATTGCTACACTAGTGCTATACTAGGTGCAATCAATGGGTGCGGGTAAAAGTGGAGGTTTTACCCAAACTTTGTGTAACAATTAGAAAATGGAGGATAATATGCTGAACCCAACTACTTGCAGACGGTGTATCCCGTTGAATTCAGTAATTTAATTCATAGCAAAAGTGACACAAAAAGGAAGAAAAGAAAAAGAAAGAAAGAACCAAAGCACAGGTGTCCATGGCAGACTATGTTATTTTGCCAACATGGTTTACATATAGAAGTACAAAGTACATAACGAATTAGAGGATGAACAGAAGTTTAATCTTACAGCTGTTTCGGCCTAGATTTGGCAGGCCCCATTCTATCCGAATATTCCTTTCCGGAGTGATTATCGGATGACATTTTGAAACGACAGGCTTCTTTCAGTTTCGTCTACGAAATCCACTCAGAATGCTTTGGTCGGCCCGAGGTTATAGTAGAAGACACTTGTCTAACGTGTCGCGCAGTGAGACTGAACCCGGACACATGTGGTTGGGAAGCAAGCTTCTTACCGCACAGTCACACCATATTGAATGTGAAAGGAACTCTCAGTCTTACATTATTACTCGATCTTTCCACAACAATTCACTGAAGTTTCTACGAAGGACGCATAGTAACTAAATCATCAGAGAATGTGCACAGACAACAGACATCGGACACGTATCCATTGCATGTACAATGAAACATAAAACGCTGTGAGCGAATCACCCTCTGGATATGCGAGACATATGGCTTCCGGCTGCAGTAAACTTGATCTCTCACACTCATAACACGTGAAAAACACTGCTACAGCAGCGTTCTCTATGTATATATATATATATATATATATATACAAATTAAAAGGGTAAAGGATTATCAATTTATTAATTAATAAATCAATTAATAATTAATAATTTTTACCAAGCCCATCGGTATGAAAGCACCATTATTGGTGGAGAACTTATTCAAAAGTTCATGTATTTATAAATATAATTAAGGGATCAGCCTTTTTAGCTGCTATTTTCTGAACTTCGGTATATGGTGAAGCAAATATTTTGCTGATCCCTTAATTATATTTATATGTATATATATATATATATATATATATGTGTGTGTGTGTGTGTGTGTGTGTGTGTGTGTGTGTTTGTATGTATGAGTACATGTATGTGTATATATGTATATATACTCTTTACTCTTTTTACTCTTTTACTTGTTTCAGTCATTTGACTGTGGCCATGCTGGAGCACCGCCTTTAGTCGAGCAAATCATACGTATATGTATATGTATATATGTATGGAAATGTGTGTGTGTGTGGTTGTGTGGTAAAAAGAAACTTGTTTTCTAACCACATGGTTCTGGGTTCAGTCCCACGACGTGGCAACTTGGACAAGTGTCTTCAGCTATAACCTCGGGTCAGACCATGTGATTGGAAAGCAAACTTCTCAGCATGTTTGGAAGCAAACACACATCCATGTTTGCACATATATAGACTTTATTCTAAATTTCTATGTCCTGAATATATTTTCTTCATTAGCTTTACATGAGCACTATTTGAGCTGCCCTATATTCGAAGATAACCAAACCTTATTCTCTCGCCGTGACGGCTGGCATCTCTTTATACTAAATTCGTAAGCTCTGAATATGATATTTTTGATATTAACTCCAGAACAAAACTAGTTGAACTGTCTTATAATCGATCGTAAGAAAGCCTTACTCGCTCGCCTTTATTCTAAATTTCTATCCTGAATATATGTATTTTTGTTATTTACTCTATAGTCGAAAGTAACCAAGCACTACTCTCTCGTTTTATTTCATACTAAATTACCAAGTCTTCAGTATGATATTTTAGTTCTAGGTCAAAACGGGTTCTGTTATCCAATAATCTGTTGTCCAATAATCAACAGGAGCTCTGCTGTCCTATTATCACATATCTCTGAGCCTTGCAGGTCTGTAAGTATAGATCACTAGCTGTGATGGCTAAACTAATTCCACTTTTAATCATGCTACAACTGGAATTATTGCGTAATCAATTTTCTAAATAAATCGGCGGATTACGTATCAGAATAGACATACAACATTGTCCTGAAAATAGTGACATGCAAAATAGCTGACTATTTTTAGAATAATTTTAACAAAGAAATGGACAGCTTTGAAAACATTTACGCCTGTAGTTTTCCTATAAGTAGCCTATTGTCTATTTATTATAAAAAAGGAAACGCGTTCTGAGTTTCGTAAACCTGTGCTTAACAATACAAAGGTAAAATATGTTTGAATACACAAGCGTGTGCAAACAACATATGTAAACACACATATAAACATGCACACAATATATATGAACACATATATACACGTACATAATATATATAAACATACATACATACATACATACATACATGCAAGCATACACTCATACATCTACGAGAAAGACGGAAAGAAAAGTCTCATGTATTCACAGGATTCTAGTTATATTTGTAGTGGAATTTTGGGGTTTTTGGCGCACACACGTATACACACACGCAAACACACACACACACACACACGCATACACACTCACATATACGCATGTATATGCATGAACGAGTATATATATATATATATATATATATATATATATATATATATATATATATATATATATATATATATATATATATATATATATAGGCGTAGGAGGGGCTGTGTGGTAAGTAGCTTGCTTACGAACCACACGGTTCCAGGTTCAGTCCTACTGCGTGGCACCTTGGGCAAGTGTCTTCGACTATAGCCTCGGGCCGACCAAAGCCTTGTGAGTGGATTTGGTAGACGGAAACTGAAAGTAGCCCGTCGTATATATGCATATGTATGTATATATGTGTGTTTGTATGTGTGTGTGTATGAGAGAGAGAGAGAGAGAGAGAGAGAGAGAGAGGGAAGGAGGGAGGCAGGCAGGGAGAGGAGGGGGGAGCAGAAAGAAACGTTGATGTTTTCTGATGACGTCAGTGACTTTGGAGAAATGAATTCAACAAGTAATTGAAACTGAAACCAGGACGAACAGTCTAGTTGAGCTAGCTTTAACACACCGTTGATTCATGTCATGTTACTACTACTACTACTGCTGCTGCTTTTGCTGCTGCTACTACTACTACTACTACTACTACTACTACTACTACTACTACTACTGCTGCTGCTGCTACTACTACAGCTGCTGCTGCTGCTACTACTACTACTACTACTTCTACTACTACTACTACTACTACTACTACCACTACAACTACTACAGCTGCTGCTGCTGCTGCTGCTGCTACTACTACTACTACTACTACGACTACTAATACTGCTCTAACCCTTCCACACCTTCACCACCACCACCAATACTACCACAACTACTACCATCACTACCACCACCACCAACAATACTACTACTGCTACCATAACCACCACCACCTCCACCAATACTACTACTACTACTACTACTACTACTACTACTACTACTACTGCTACTATCAAAATGTTACAAAAACAATTATGATGTTCTATATAATGACCCCTGCCACACCCCCATCCCTTCCACTTCCACTGAACTCCTACTGCTCGCCATCGTCGGGACTTCCTAACGGAAATACGAGGGGTCAGCAGTAACGGGGGATTGTGTTGTGATAATTGATAGGCAGAAGTACAGCGACCTCTTATTAGTAACAACACAGCTGCCTGTCTTACTAACAGCACCGCTGTTCAACACACACGCTTACACTTTATATACTCGTATGCATATACATACATTCATATATACCTTCTCCTTCTTCTTGATAATTTGCTTCATCGCAATGAAAACCGGTTAGAAAAAATCTTAATTAAATTATGCTCCCAGTTCAGCATTCTGGCTTTTTTACATTTTCCTATATATATATATATATATATATATATATATATATATATGTGTGTGTGTGTGTGTGTGTGTGTGTGTGTGTGTGTGTGTGTGTGTGTGTGTGTGTGTGTGTGTGTGTGTGTATGTATATATATGTGTGTGTGTATGTATATATATATATATATATATAAATACACATATATATGCATATATATATACATATATATATATATGTATATATATATATATACGTATATATATATATATGTGTTTGTGTATATACACACAGTATATATATATATATATATATATATATATATATATATATATATATACACACATAAATAGATGCATATACATATATTTACGTATCTGTATATGTGTTTGTATATGTGTGTGTGTGTATGTATATATGCCTATATGCTTACACACACACACACACACACACACACACACAGAGTATGCAATAATGAATCATATCCTATGTGTCTGTTATGTTCTCTTACGATAGAGGAGGGCATGATGTACTCTATCCACTATCAACTTTCTACGTTCGCCTTTAGAAAGACCTCTACTGCCGATACTAACTTATAGTCACCCAAAACATTCCCCGAACTCAAGTGGATAGCCATACATATGCACGCACATATGCGTCTACACACACTCACGCACGCACATACACGCACACACATACATGCATACACATACGCGCACTCACACACACATGCACAAACACAAATATATAAACGGGGTGGGGCTGAAAAGTTCCTGATTTTAAGGGTATCGCGAAAGGGCTGGCTTGGGGTCCAACTTACCGAGTTCTTTTAGAGGGCTTAGGAACTACTGAACGACTGCTGCAATAAGGTTTTCCATTCAATCAGGATGAAAAATCGAGAAACCGATTCCTTATAGGATTTCCCACTAAAATTGGCTGCACCTCATCTTCAGCCATAACTTTTACCAATTTTGACGTATTTTGTTCAAACTTGATGCCGGCGTCATTTAGGTCTCATCGTGGGATCTATGAATGCTTTAGGTTCTCAAAAAAAAAAAAAAAGCAATCAATGAGTGGAAAAATCGATAATACGATTCCTTATAGGATTTCACAATCAAATTGTCTGCAACCCATTTTCAGCCAAACGTTTACCAATTTCAATGGATTTCACTCAAATTTGACGTTGGTGTAACTTAGTTTGGTTTGAAACAATGCGCTTGATTGGCTTAATAATCCTAACTTGATCCTGGGCAACGCCGGGATAAACTACAAGTGTTGAATAAACCCATAATTAACTGACCTTCCTGTATTTTCTTTTACTTAAAGACAGAATTTTTCAGCACCTGTTTGTAACTATATACCAGGTTGTATGACAAATATTTTGTTGGGCCGCCAGGCAGCCCTTTCGTGAATACCCTTAAAATCAGAAACTTTTCACACGAAATAATGAAATGAATAGAAATTTTCAAAAGAAAGAGTTTTATTATATATATATATATATATATATATATATATATATATATATATATATATATATATATATATATATATATATATATATACACGACAGGCTTCATTCAGTTTCCGTCTACCAAATCCACTCACGAGGCTTTGGTTGGCCCGAGGCTTTAGTAGAAGACACTTGCTCAAGGTGCCACGCAGTGGGACTAAACCCAGAACCATATGATTGGTAAGCAAGCTACTTACTACACACCCACTCCTACGTGCACACATATATATATATATATATATATATATATATATATATATATATATATATATATATATATATATATATATATATATATATATATATATATATATATATATATATATATATATATATATATATATATATATATATATATATATGTATATATATATATACACATAGCGAAGTTTGAAAAAATGTAGACCCCTCGGGAGAAGAGAAGGAGAGGGAGTAAAACACAGAGTATGATAAATACATATATATATTAGGGAACGGCCCTTCAGATGTTTGCGCGCTCCCTCCCGCAATAATAAACTGGTTGAAGGGCTCAACGCATAGTGACATCTTATAATCGTTGTGTCTCCGTGAACACAAATGAGTTTGGGGTTAGCCAACCATCACAACAAGAGCAACAATAGTGAGAGCTGCCTTTGCAGATGTAGCAACGTTAAAAAACAACCTTCCTTGAACATTTGATAGGCTTGTAAAAGCACCCCGTTGTAATATAGCGTGACCTAATGATTTTAAACATAGCAATGCCCACCCTTCTCTATATTTGAGCGGAATCGATTGCTTTCGCAGTGAGAGAGAGAGAGAGAGAGACAGACACAGAGAGAGAGGTTACTTGCACTTTGGTAACTGACACCCTGGAAAGATGAAAGGCAAGTCTGAAATCAGCGTGACTTGAACACGAATGGCAAATAGCTATAAAAAAATGACGTAATGTAATTTAATGCGACGATTTATTAACTCCGCCAGCTCGCCGTCGACGCTGGAATCAACGATAAAACATTTATGACCAAATTTGGAATATAATGTAAACAAACAATATATTATTAAGTAGGGAGTAATACCTTTTCTGATAGGATCTCCACATAGCTCTTGATACAGATACATACACGATACAGTTAGACACTTATAGTACATGCGTTTAAGTGCTAAACTCTTTCACACACTCTGTACTCTCTCTCTCTTTCTCTCTCTCTCTCTCTCTCTCTCTCTCTCTCTCTTTATCACTTTATCTATCCCTCTCTGTATGTATGTATGTATATGTATGTGTCTGTGTGTATATGTATGTATATATATGTATATATATATATATATATATATATATATATATATATATATATATATATATATATATATATATATATATATATATATATGGGTGCCTCTCTGTATGTATGTATGTATATATATGTATGTGTGTGTGTATATGTATGTATATATATGTATGTATATATATATATATATATATATATATATATATATATATGGGTGCGTGCATGTGCGTATATTCACACACACGCACATATATACATATATATACATACATACATATATATATATATATATATATATATATATATATATATATACACACACACACACAAACACGCACACGTGATAGATTGTTGTTTAGAATTCTTGCTTCATGACTCTTTCAGTTGTTCAATCAACGGAACTACATACTTGAATTGTTGTGTAAGGAAATAAACGGACACTTATCTATCCTCAGGCAAAATCTGTTGGATTCTCGCACGGGGAAAACGGCTTCTCTTAACCAAATTACGCGTAAAGTTTAACGGAAACTATAAGGAAAGCCATAGGTTAGACTCCAACCGATGGTCTTCCGTACAGTTTCCGTCTAAAATAACGCATCTCATAAAGATATGATGTATACATATACATACACACACACATATATATATATATATATATATATATATGTATATATATGTATGCATGTGTGTGTTTGTGTCTGTATATATATATATAAATAATGTGTATATATATATATATATATATATATATATATATATATATATATGATGTATATGTATGTATATATGTATATATATATATATATATATATATATATATATATATATATATATATATATATATATTTATATATATATATATATATATATATATATATGTATGTATATATACATATATATAAAACTTAGATAAAAACTTAGATATGTTTCGACTAAAGATTGGTCCAGGCCATGTCTAACTTAATAGCACCACCTGATAGGATTATCTAAATCCTTTTTACAGTCAAGTTTTATCTATGGTCCACATATATATATATATATATATATGTACATACATACATGCATACATGCTTATATATATACACATACTAGCTGACATACCCGATAATTCCCGAGAAAGCAGGGCTTATCCCTTGGTTCCTTTCTCACAATTGTTCCGTTTATCCAATAGCAACAGTACAAAGTATGTAGCCTTTAAAACGGTTTTTGTGCATTTACAGAGAACAGCGAACCGTCTTACAGAGGATCTTGTTTTTGGGAATTCCCAATAAGTCATGAATACCCAAATTGTGAAGTCAGTTAAGTAATAAAATTAGTTACTCCATAGTAAGAATTCAAGTAAAGTAGCGCCGAAAAAGACTTTAATGTGTTCCCAGAGTATATAGAACTTAGGAGTATACTAAACTCGCGAGGGATGTTATGTAATAACAGGCTAATCAGATATGAGATAATAAGAATTCAAAGTAAATAACTCTGAAAAGGGCTTTTGTGCGTTCCCAGAGAATATTACCTTCAGCGGCGCTAGTGTTGGTATATTCGTGAATAAGTCACTAACCGAAATATGTGGATCTATTGTTTAGGAAAATGCTATTTACTTGTTTAAGGGTTGTAATGGATAAATTGCGAAAATAACTCTAACAGTTCAAATACTAAGCAATAAGCACACTCAATTTGATTTATACCAAATGATTTAGGAAAATGAATGGGTTATTTCCCTTGGCAGATAAAATCTGGGTGACTGGATTATTTCCTTTGGTTGTCAAAAATAAAATATATTAGATATATATAAGGTTCCCTTCCAGGGTCACTATTATCGATTTTTTCAACAATCTGAGTATGGCATGAGGTTTCCAGACATGAGTTCTGCTCACGTGTCAGGTTTTATCAAAATCGATAAAACGATGTAGGAAGTTAGCTAACAACTCCACAAACACACCCACAGACAGAATTTGCCACTTATGTAGTAGATATATATATATAGGCACAATAGTGGCTGTCTGGTTAGAAGCTTGTTTCTCAGCCACAAGGTTCCGTGATAAGTCACAAGGCTTTGGTCGGCCCGAGGCTATAGTAGAAGACACTCGCCCAAGGTGCCACGCAGTGGGACTGAACCCGGAACCATGTGGTTCATAAGCAAGCTATTTACCACACACACACACATACACACACACACACACACACACACACAACACACACATACATATATGTATATATGTATATACAATATCAGTGAGTAACAAAACTGTCAGTTGATTACAACCGTTTCCAACGACTCCTTTAATTAATTAATGAGAACATTACATCATTGTAAAGAAGCCGTTTTCGTCACGCGAATTCGGGATAAATTCGAATTATTAGACAAAGTTAATAAACACACGGAGTAAAACTATTTATATTTGATCCTGATGGCTTTCAGTTGGCAGAATGAACTTAATAGAAAAGTGTATATCTCATCAGAACAAAGAAAAATTTAGGGGTTCTTTGTTTTTATAGTAGCGGGAGGAGAAAAATTGGCACAGGTGACCCAGTTGTTTAAACTTCTAATAATAGAGGAAGGATCGGCTCCGATCGCTTATGTATATTATTCAAGCCCAACAAGGTGCCTCAATTTAAGTACCTAGTTCAACAGAATCTTAATTGTATTTTACACACACACACACACACACACACAAACACACACACACACACAACACACACAACACACACGCACGCACGCACGCACGCACGCACGCACACATACACACAATTATATTATTCTATTACTTGTTTCAGTCATTTGACTGTGGCCATGCTGGAGCACCGACTTTAGTCGAACAATCCGACCCCTTGACTTACTCTTTGTAAGCCCAGTACTTATTCTATATCTTCCTTTCGCCGAACGCTAAGTTACGGGAACGGAAACACAAAAACATCGGTTGTCATGTGACGATGGGGAGACAATTAGAGACATACATCATATACATATACATACATACATACATACATTTATATATATGTGTGTGTGTGTGTATGTGCGTGTGTAGATATGTATGTATGTATATATGTGTGTGTGTCTGTGTATGTATACACACGCACGCACACACACACACACACACATATATATATATATATATATTTATATAAAGCATATTATTCTACCTCTGGTATTCGAGTACTATTTTTGCCACCTTGT
Source organism: Octopus bimaculoides (assembly GCF_046866305.1). NCBI lineage: Eukaryota > Metazoa > Mollusca > Cephalopoda > Octopoda > Octopodidae > Octopus > Octopus bimaculoides. Next base: position 11,249,802 of record NC_142938.1, read on the forward strand.
TTCGCATTTATGCGCTCAGCTTGTGCGCATTTGCGTGTGTGCATGCATTTATGTTTGTGTGTGTGTGTATATATACATATACATACATATATATATATATATATATATATATATATATATATATATATATATATATATATATATATATATATGTATATGTATATATATATATATATGTATATACTTATAAACATATGTGTGAATGTATGCATGTGTGCGTGTGTGTGCAGGTTTCCTTCTATAAGTGTGTCCGTTTATGTGCGCGCGTATATGACATAATATGCAAGACAGTTTAACATTCTGGACCCACCGCGGTGATTTGATGACAGATGCAAAGTCAAGCAGGTGCGCGATGGAATTTGAACCGGGGACCAAATGGAACGAAACTATTTTCACTAAAGACACATTCTTTTACTAAACGTTATTAGTACACATGAGTTTTGAGTTCGCTTAGTAAAGAATTCTCTCACACCCTGCCAACACCATCGCATACAATGCATAGAGTTTAAAACAAAATGCAGTTTACTGGGTTTTATCTCACTGGCTACAATTAGTCACATAACAAATATTTATATACACATGTGCAAGCATGTATCTATGAGCTTACACACACACACACACACACACACACACACACACACACACACACACACACACACATTTATACGTATATATATTTATACGTATATATATATATATATATATATATATATATATATATATATATATATATATGCGAGTAAAAATAAATACAAAAAAGGTGGTTTTGTTGTATGATTGTGTATAGAGGAATATATTATTTTGTTTAAAAGAGTTCCAACACTGTCTGTTTTTTATGTTTTATTTATATTCCTGCAGAACCAATGTGGGATATAGAATATGGAATATACAATATATAATATAAAATGAAATAAAATAAAAATGGATGGCACCATGAAATAAAGTATTGAATGTAGATGAAATATTGAGTGTTCAATATAAAGGATCAAATATATAAATATAAATATAAATATATAAAGGCGACTCGAGTTTCAGGGCTATTTCCCTTCGTCATGACCGGTATGACAGACTTTATATATATATATATATATATATATATATATATATATATATATACATACATACACACATATTTATATATAAATTTGAGTGGCTGTGTGGGGAGAAGTTTGCGTTTGCTTCCCAACCACATGGTTCCAGGTCCAGACCCACTGCCTGACACCTTCTTCTACCGTCTTGTAGTATAGACTCATGCCGACCAAAGCCTTGTGAGTGGATGCTGGTGGGTGTGTTTACGTTCCCATAACCTAGAGGTTCGGCATAACGGACCGACAGAATAAATACTAGGCTAACAAAGAATAAGTCCTGGGGTCGATTTGTACGACTAAAGGTGGTGGTGCTCCAGCATGGCCGCAGTCAAATGACTGAAACAAGCAAAAGAGTACTATAATAAAAACACATATGTATATATATATATATATATATATATATATATATATATATATATATATATTTACATATAACGGTTCAATGGCATTTCTCTGCGTTCTGAGTTCAAATTCCACCGAGGTCGACGTTGCATTTCATTCTTTCAGGGGTCAATGATATAAGCAGCAGCAGAAGCTGTGCATACATTCTTACCAATATACTTACAAACATACATACATATATATACATATATATATACATATATATATATATATATATATATATATATGTATGTATGTATGTATGTATATTTTCATGCAGTTATGTGAATGCATATGAAGACACATTTTTAGAACGTATGTACAAAAGTTTATATTTAAATATACATATCTTACATACGTACGTATGTATATATGTTCACAGATAAAGAGGCATACATATAAATACATATATATGTATACATAAACACGCACATACACATATATATATAAACTCTATATATGCATACATACATTATATATATATATATATATATATATATATATATATATATATATATATATATATATATATACAGTACTTGTGTATATAACCCTAACTTATATACACAAGTACTATAATCCTTTTAGGATCTGGAAAATTTATTTTCAAGAACCTAGTTTCCTGGTATTAAATTGATATTAATTAACATCGAATTTTTACCATATTATGTTAATTATATATATATATATATATATATATATATATATATATATATATATATATATATATATATATATATATATATATATAAACATATAAATACATACATATTTATGCATGTATGCACATGCACGCACACACATACACACTGATATACATACATACACACACACACACACACACACACACACACACACACGCACATGCGGACACACATAATTCTTATTCTCACGGGCCATGCTCCTTAGAGGATAGGCCCGGACTCATACGTCATCACAGCAGCTAAAAGTAGCGCAATTGGCGCACTTTGTAATGAGACTTATGATCAGTGCTGTGTTTACAAAATAGATAGAGGGCAAAAGAGACGGGGGTGGGGTGGGGGGTAAATAATGCGCAGTTGTCCATATATATATATATACACTCACACACACACACACGTACACACCGGCACCCACACACGCACACACTTGTATACAGTGACTCACGCATAAATGCACACACATATGCACACACGTACAAACATGTATGATATACATACATACGCATGAGCGCATACATACATACATACATACATACAAATGTACATACATACATCGGCATAAGCACTTACATACATAGATACACACACATACTCATCCGTGCACACATACATACAAACACACACACCAACATACACACGCACACACACACATATATATATACATATTTATATATACATATACACACACACGAACACACACGCATACATATGTATATATATATATATATGTTTATATATACATATATGTATACACATACAGGAATATGCACACGCACACATACATACATACAAACGGACACACACACATACATAGATATGTACATATTTATATACACATATCTATACACACACACACGAATATACAAACGCACACACACACACACACGCACACATATATATATATATACATATTTCTATATACATACACACACACACGCGAACATACACAAGCACACACACACACACATATATATATACATATTTATATATACGTATACGCACACACAGACGAAAATACACACACACACACACACACATATATGTACATATTTATATACACATATCTATACACACACACGAATATACACACGCACACATACATACGTACATATATACATATCCATATTTATATACACACACACACACACACACACGAACATACACACGCACACACACATATATATACATATTTATATATACGAACACACACACACACACACACACACACACACACACACACACACACACACACACACACACACACACATGAAATTCTTCACAGTAGGCTGCTGTTGGTGACCTTGAATACGCATGCTTCTCTTACTCTACATTAATTACTCTCTTTCCCCCTCCCCTTCTCTATCTCCCTCTCCCTCTCTCCCTCTCTCAATTGCTGCATCCCTCCCACTAATTCAACACTCCTTTATTTCTCTCTCACTTTTTTACGTACGCGATTTCCCCTCACTCCCTCTCTCTATTCCATCGTCTTTAACTCTCACTATCTCTCTCTCTTCTACTTTCATTCTCATCTAGTATTTGGGGTCTTTCCACTGCAGCAATTTATCTTCGCACTCTGTCTCTCTCTCCTCTCTCTCTGTTTCTCTCTGTCTCTATCTGTCACTGTCTCTCTCTGTCTCTCTCTCTGTCTCTCTCTCTCTCTCTCTCTCTCTCTCTCTCTCTCTCTCTCTCTCTCTCTCTCTCTCTCTCTCTCTTAATATTCCATCACATCTGTTATATCTTTAAACGTCTGTGTCTATGTGTATGTTTATATGTATGCGACCGTGCCCATGTTTCTATCTATATGTGTATATGAACGTATGTGTGTGTGTGCATATATATACTCATATACAACAATCATCTACACACACACACACACACACACACACACACACACACACACACACACATATATATATATATATATATATATATATATATATACAGGACGTTAGAACAATGAACTACAGACAACGGAACGAACACATAGGAAAACAGATTGCCACTTGGAATTAATCCATCGTCAGCTGCCTCTATTCTAACTAGACGTTTCGAAGATAAGATATATATATATATATATATATATATATATATATACAGAGAGAGAGAGAGAGAGAGAGAGAGAGAGAGAGAGAGAGAGAGAGAGAGAGAGAGAGAGGGGCAAACAAGGAGAAACAAAGGGATTAAGTCGATTACATCGACGCCAGTGCGTAACTGGTACTTTGTTTATCGACCCCGAAAGGATGAAAGGCAAAGTCGACCTCGGAGGAATTTGAACTCAGAAACTTCAAGTCTCATAGAACCGAATCCAACACCATGTTTATTTATTTATTTATTTATTTATTTATTTTTTATTTATTTATTATTTATTTATTTATCTATTTATATATGACATGACTATATCAATGAAGTGACTAATGACACAATTTCTAAGACGAAGGTCTGTATACATTGAAATGTCATGTCTTTTTATCAATACAAGCTTGGCGATTGCATAATAATTTCGTAGCCAGCAGTTGTAATCTTATCAGATTCTCGTGAAGAGCTAAACAAGAATGGCTGACCTTGGTATATGTATATATATCCTTTTATTCTGTCAATTGTTTCAGTCATTTGACTGCGGCCATACTGGAGCACCACCTTAAAGGGTTTTAAGTCGAACAAATCGACCCACTGCCTTATATCTTAAACCTAGTACTTTTTCGTTGGCCTCTTATGCCGAAGCGCTAGATTGCAAGAACGTAAACATACCAGCAACGATTATCAAGAAGTGGTGGTGGTGGTGGTGGGGGGGATAATCACAGACACGAAAACACACATACAAACACACACCCATACGACGGGCTTTTTTCAGTTTCCGTCTACCAAATTCAGTCACAAAGCTTTGGTCATTCCGAAGCCATAGCAGAAGACTCTTGCACAAGGTGCCACGTAGTGTTGAACCAGGAACCATGTGATAGGGAAACAGGCTTCTTACCAAACAGTCACGCCTGTTCCTATATATGATAGGAAATCCATATTTCATTTGAAGGTGGATGTATGATTACGGTCAATTTCATTGTTTCATATTAGTTTTATGCAACCCAAAGGAGGCGATATGGCGGAGTCGTTGGAACCCCGGACAGAGTGCTTAGTCACATTATTATATATGATATTAATAATGACAAAAACCAATCGGGGTTAATTTATTACAGGATGGCGGCGAGCTGGTGGAAACATTAGCACGCCGGGGTCGATTTTTGCCCTTCATCTTCTCAGGGGCCATAAAACAAGCTCCAGTAAAGCACTGGATCTGATGCAATCGTCTGGGCCCTCCCCTATAAATTTCAAGCCTTGTGTTTATCCTGCAAAAATATTATGGCACATAATATAGATATGCACTCAAATTTATGTATCGCTGTATATATATATATATATATATATATATATATATATATATATATATATATATATATATATGCATGTATGTATATATGTATATATATATATATATATATATATATATATATATATATATATATATATATATATATATATATATATATATATATATATATATATATATATATATATATATATATATATATACATATATATGCATATATATATATATATATATATATATATATATATATATATATATATATATACATATAAATATGCATATATATATACATATATATATGCATATACGCCAACTCTCATTTTTCTCAACTAGTTAAATAATGACTTCCTAGTGCAAAAGACACACTTCTTTTAGTTATTTTTCCTCCATTTTCTTATCGTCTACATGCATATATACATATATGCATACGTAAACATTCGCACTCACACATATATACATATACATCTATATAAATACATGACCCTTCTGTCCGGCATTCGCCATGATAGATCGCTGACCACTACACATATTTTTTTCTCTCCTTGTTTCTCTCCTTGTTTCTTTCTGTGTTCCTTTCTGTGTTCCTTTCTGTCGAAGAGCGTAGGCTCGAAACGTTAAAGACTTTCTCAATTCCCGAGCTTTATACTTATACATCCATTTGTTGTTTACACCACCTGTCTTCGTCTGTTGTTTTTTCGTGAATTCTCCCTTACATGTACATGCATACATAAATAGATAGATAGATAGATAGATAGATAGATAGATAGATAGATAGATAAATAGATAGATAGATAGATAGATAGATAGATAGATAGATAGATAGATAGATAGATAGATACATACATACACACTTATATGTGTATATGAAACCAAAGTTATAATATATAAAAAAAATATAGACATAAATCGACTGATTTCAACAGCGACTGGACATTTTCACGTTCTCTGCATGTATTTATCAAGTGATTTCAAATATTTAACATA
>NC_142938.1:11273837-11276337 GCF_046866305.1 Octopus bimaculoides
TTAGCCCCCTGTGGGCAATAAAGAAATAAATCTATGTGTGCATATATATATATATATATATATATATATATGCATATGTGTATATTAGTATATATATATATATATATATATATATATATATATTTATTTATTTATTTGTATATGTGTGTCTGTGTGTGTGCGTGTGAAGGCACGTGGCCAAGTGGCCAGTGTGTTGCACTCAAGATCGGAAGATCATAGTTTCGAATAGGCAGACACTTCAGAACACTTTATTTCGCTTTTGCCTCAGTCCATTCTGCTGTAAATGTTTAACAACGGACATGTCTGAAATGTCTGAAACAAGAAAAAAAAAAAAAAATTAAAACACCTGAAAACTCAATTTTCATTACATTTTAGATTAAACCCATTGGAAATAATAAAGGTAGCCCCACTAAACCTTGATCCCTTAACGTTCAGACTAGCAGCCCTATCAAACCTTCCTATTCTACTTGTTTTATGTTTAAACTGGTCAGATCTGGCCTCTGGCCCCTCACACCGACTATTTAATGTCATTCTAAAATTAATCGATCCCATCTTTCATCCTTTTTTATCTTATTTCAGTGATTAGACTGCGGCCATGCTGTTGCACCTCTTAGAACTTTAGTCGAATGAATCGACCCCTGTGCTTATTTGTCGAATCGCTATGTTGAGGGGATATAAACATACCAACACCGGTTGTCAAGCCGTTGTGGGAGACAAATACAGATACAAACACACACACACACACACAAACACACACACACACAGACATACACACTCACTCAATGAGCTTCTATACGGTTCCCGTTTACCGAATTCATTCACAAGGCATTGATCAGACCGGTGCTATAATAAAAGACAATTGACCAAAAGTGCTGCTTAGAAGGCGCGAACCCGAAACCACATGGCAGCGAAGCGAACTTCTTAATCACATAGCCATATCTGCGTCTGCGAACTTAATCAGACATGTGCTCTTTGAAAAATATAACAACATTCGTGCAATATTTGATTTGGCTACTATTTCTAGCCGGCTCAGTCTGGAGAGGAGCGTGTCTGTTCGTATGTTAGCTTATGCAAAATATCTTTTCCTTCTTTCCTTCTCATCCGCGGTCTTCGAACCGGGATTCCATTTATAAATATTTTGGTAAACATCCAGCAAAGAGAGAGACGAAGTCGTCATTTTTTTAAAGTAAGTACTATTTCTTTTTTTCCATATATCTCTGTACTTTCCGCAATTTCGTCGAAAACTCTCTCTCTCTCTCTCTCTCTCTCTCTCTCTCTCTATATATATATATATATATATATATATATATATATATATATATATATATATACATACATACATACACACATATATACACACATACATACATACATACATACATATATATGTATATATATGTTTATATATATATACATATATGTATATATACACATATATGTGAGCGTGTGTATGTGTGTGCGTGTATGTGTGTGTGTTTGTATGTATACATGTATGTATACACACACACACACACTCACACATATACTTACGTACATACATACATACGTACATACATACATACATACATACATCAAAGGTATTTTTCTTTCTCCGTTTTTTGTTTATTATTCCTATCTTTGTTATTTTTTCTTTCGCTTTTATCTTCTTTATTATTATTTTTTTGCTTCTTTTATTCCATTATCTTGTTATTTTACTTTCCTCTCGATACGACGATAAGAAACATTAACAACTACTTCTAATCTATATCCATTGGTATGTTTAATCATTCTTAACAAACGATAATTTATCATATATTACATTGGACCAGGTTCAATTTCGCAACAACAATTTCTTCTTTTGACTAATCTCTATTCTATACGTGTCTGTTATGTAAATTATCTCTAGTCCATAAAGTCAGTGTCGAAATTTTGGCATTGTCCACCAGTCGGTACCTTCAGACATATTTTCTTTGCTTCCTTAATGTTTTAAAGGCACGTAGCACTCTTGAGCGTAAAACCGTGGTTTCGATTCCAGGAGCGGACGACGTGTTTTTTTTGTTTTTTTTTGAGGAAATAAATGGCATGTGTAGTAAGTAGCTTGCTTACGAACCACATGGGTCCGGGTTCAATCCCACTGCGTGTCACCTTGGGCAAGTGTCTTCTACTATAGCCTCGGGCCGACCAAAGCCTTGTGAGTGAATTTGCTAGACGGAAACTGAAAGAAGCCCGTCGTATATATGTATATACATATATATATGTATATATATGTTTGTGTGTCTGTGTTTGTCCCCCCCCCCCTCAACATCGCTTGACAACTGATGCTGGTGTGTTTACGTCCCCGTAACTTAACGGTTCGGCAAAACAGACCGATAGAATAAGTACTAGGCTTTCAAATAATAAGTCCTGGGGTCGATTTGCTCGACTAGAGGCGGTGCTCCAGCATGGCTGCAGGCAAATGACTGAAATAGTAAAAGAGTACGCCGGGCGAAAAACTTTGCAGTATTTCGTCTACCGCTACGTT
>NC_142938.1:11288837-11296337 GCF_046866305.1 Octopus bimaculoides
AATTTACATAATTGACAGTGTTAGTAACAATATAACAAATATCAAGCATGACTCATCAGATGTAATTTTAAGCCAAAATATTTGAAAACCTGGTAATAAAAACAGGAAAATTCTGGTTTTTAACTGAAAATATTTATTTGGGATGATCTCTGTATAAAACGCTTTTGATAACTATCTTTCCTTTCCGCGTTGTTTCGCTTGCTTAACTTCAACTCCAATATCTAACGGCTGTTGAACTCTAAAAAGCGAGACATATAACTATCCATGTCTGAACACTGGCTGTGGTAAATTTGTTCCTACCTTTTTTTAGAAATAATACATTTCTAAATCTCTCAGAGAGATTTATGCAGTAGTAATACGATGGAGTAGTTGTATGCTCTCAACTTAATGTGACAGTCCCCTGAAGGGAATAACACTACTGTTGGTTAGACCTAGGAAGCTGCACTGCTTCCTGTCGACCTTGACACATTTCTTGTGTCCTTATGTTTACAAGGGGGAGACAAGCACCTCCACCCAGCTAAGCCTGCATCCAGAGACATGTTTCTGAGTCTTTGCTCGTCATCAGTCTGCTACTCCAGACAGTACTTATTCTATCGGTATCTTTTGTACGCGCGCGGACGACGACGAACGAACGAACGAACGAACGAACGAACGAACGAACGAACGAAGCGGACAAACACCCATACACACAAATAAACAAACAAACAAACATACATACGTACATACGTACATGCATACATACATGCAAACGCAGATACGTACGAACACACACACGAATGCGCGCGCACAGACACGGGCGCCAACACCCCCACACACACAAGAAACTGAAAAGGAAAAGGAATAAGAAATTATGTCATAAACTTTATCAGTTTTCATATGTTTCTTCTATAAAGTGGATCAAGTGATAAGAAAATTATCGAAGAATTTCTATTACAATTAGTATATATAATTGAAGAAAAATGCCTTTCTCAAAAAGACGTATTCAATGTTGATGGAATCGCTCCATTCTAGAAGAAAACATTAAAGAGAAATTTCACACCAATAACAAACAGTAAAAAAGAAATTAACAGCTTCAAAGCCTCTAAAGAACAAATCACACTATTATTATTATTATTATTATTATTATTATTATTATTATTATTATTATTATTATTATTATTATGCTACAATGCATTGGGTAGCTTTTTCATGAAGCCATTATTAATTAATAGGGCTCACAATCCATGTGGAATGAATGGATTGAATAAAAATCGCTATAGCTTACCGGTGTGCAAATTAAAAGCAATCATGGAAGACTGCTACAATATTCGAACACTAGTTTTAACAAAATTTCTTTCCTGAAGCTGAAATTTATTATTAAAGAAAATAACATCGACTGCAGTATTTTATTAGTAATTGTTAACGTTCCATCACATCCATGTAATTTAGAACAATCTAACGTTAAAGTTATGTTATTACGACCCAATGCCATGCCACTTATATAATCATTGGACCAAGATATAAATTGTAACTTCAAGACAAATTCTTTGAAACATTCTTATAAAAATTTAAAAAAATACTGGATGATTTGGATGCAAACCGGTTTCTGTTCCACAGGTCCTGGAAAAATATGGAGTATAATTTGCAAGAATTCTGGTAAATTATTTGATTTGTAATGATACTAATATAGATCGCAGTTACGAATTTTATAGAGAAATAAGGTATATTATGGTAACATACTAGTCGCTGAGTTGGTAGAACCGTTAACACTTCGGAGAAAATGTATAGAGGCATTTCTCCCGGCTCTTTACGTCCTGAGTTCCAACCCCGCTGAGGTCCACTTTGTTTTTCATCCCTTCGTATCCAATAAAATAAAATAAAGTACCCGACAAGTACTGAGGTTGATCTGATCAAGTTACCCACCTCCATCCCACCTCCTCTCGCCTTCAAATCGCAGGCTTTGAATCCTCTAAAGGACCGACCTTATGTTCAAAAGAAACGCTATGATCTCAGTTACTTATATGCTATGTAAACCGGGTTAACCGTCCTTATGAATCCGAAGCCTCGACGGACATGAACGAAAAAAAAAAACAAAAAAACAAAGACAAAGCAAAACGATCTGCGAAAATCTTTACTCTGATCTGAAAGAAAAATTACGCAACCGAAAAATGATTGATTTTACCAGACGGTTAGCTATACTGAATAAAGAAGAAAAGGAAACGAGACCTAATAGTTATTGCGTCGTTGATTTTCAACTATCGAAAAACAAAGAACAATGGTTTTAATATCTTCAAGTGTAAATGACAGTCAATAACACAAACACTTCATACAAAGGCCATTTAAAACAAATGACACGTGACTTACCGTTTTAGCGGTTTCAGTTATTGGACTGGTGATATGGAAGGGGCATGGCTGTCGTAGATTACAGTCTGTCATATCGAACGCTGTACCTATTTATGTCCGGTACTTATTTTATCGATCTCTCTTTGTCGAACCACTAGGGACAAGATGTACAGCAGCAAAAACGTAAATAACAACGGTTCTTATATTGGAGCAAACACAAACACACACGCACACGCCTGCACACACACAAACACACACACACACACACACACACACACACACATATACACACATTCGCAGGCACACACACACACACACACACAATCAAACAAACAAACAATTACGCACATGATAGTTATATTTTTAAATCATATTTTTGTATAATTAATCATTTAAATAATTAACCATTTAGATGTTAATCCTGTTTTATTTTAATATTAAATTAAGATATATCCTTAAGGTAGCGGGTAGGTAAAATCGTTTGAATGTTGAAAAAAGACCCTTCCGCTCTTTCTTCCGGTTCTCCCACTGAGTTTAATTTTGCCTTTAGTCCCTTCGGAACAAATGAATGCTTATGCATATATATATATATATATATATATATATATATATATATATATATATATATATATATATATATATATATATATATATATCAATACGGAGGAAATAATACACGAGAGAGAAAAAAATTGACGAAAAAATAATTTGCGAAGATATTATTAACTCTGTTATTATCTAGTGTAACAATTGGAAATGATAGTAATAGAATCAATAATATAGGCGATTGCAGCCGCCCCCCACAAGCAAAGCATTAAATAGCTGAAGGATTAAAATTAATCAAAGGACATACTAAGTATGTCTACCTGCTGCAAATAACAGTAAAAAATCTTATTTCAATCGCCAAAATACACTGATGATAACCACAGAAATCATCCGTCCGAAGGTGTATATGTGCGTTTGTGCATATATATATATATATATATATATATATATATATATATATATATATATATATATATATATATATATATATATATATATATATATATATATATATGTACGTATGTATGTATATAATAACATTAATAATATATAAATATATGCATATATCCATACATATATGTACATAACTACATCTATATGTATATATACATTCATATATGGGTACAGGACATCAGAAAAAAAACGTTAAACACAATGAGAAACGAAAACATAAAGACGAAGAAAGAAAACGAACTTTTTTTCGAACAACGAAAAAAATCAAACAGAGAAACGAGACATGCAACATAAAGAATATTACCCTTCTTCAGTTGTCCCTGTTCCATCTACTCCGCGTTACACACACACACACATTTTTTAATATTTATACATACATATTCATACGCACATATATGCATATACATGCTTACGAATGTATAGTGTGTATAGACCTATATACTTCTATCGATTTATATTGTCTTTATATACATGCGTACGTATATGCAAATGTGCATAGAAACATATATGCGCGTACATCCATATATATGTATGTGTGTGTGTGTGTATGTATATATATGTATACATACACTGACACACACACACACACACACACACACACACACACACACACACACGCACACACGCACAAACATATATATAATGGTATAAACAAAATATTCAGTTATTCAGTCACGCACAATCCCTTCGCTTACGTACGAACGACCACCACTACCACCCCCAATCCCGCACTCATACACGTGCAGACTCAAAGTCACACTATCACACATACACAAACGCACACACAAACACACACACACACACACACACACACACACACTTGTATACGTACATATTCACACGTGCACATTTACACACAACCATCAAGCGTACTTACACATCGGTACGCACAAAATACTCACACCACCACCACCACCGCCAGTACTACCACCAAAACAACAACAACCACCACCACACTATTTCCACAACACAATATCAGGCATGCAAAAGATCATCTCAAGTATAGGAAACCTTTACATTTTCACCGGAAGTACTTGTCTTCCACATTTCTTGTAGATTTCCGGTAAGGACACATTTCGGGAACAATGGCGTCATTAATATTACCGATAGTGGAGACAATCTCTCCGTCTCCGTCTTTCAGTCTGTTTGTCTGACAACTAGTCTGCCACTCTACGCCTGTCTGTCCGCCTGTCTGCCTGTCTGCCTGCATGTCTGTCTGTCTGCCAGTCTGTCCATCTGGCTCTCTCTCTCTCTTTTTCTCCCTCTTCTCTTCCCTCTTCTTAAACTCATTCACTCATTCTTTTTACTCTCTCTCTCTCCACCTTTCTCTCTTTCTGTCCTCCTCTTTTTCTCTATCTCTACCTCTTTCTCCACACCCACTCCCTCCCTCCCTCACCCATTCACCTTCTCACTCACTCTCCCTCTCGTTTTCTCTTCTTCTCTTTCTTTCTATGTCACCTGATTCTTCTCTCGTTTTTTTTCTTCCTGTTATTTTTCAGCAAAACATCAGATCCTTGTCATTATTATATTCTAGTTTTAAATTAGAGAGCAGAACAAAGTTAAAATATATTATTGCTGCTGCTGTTGTTGTTGTTGTTGTTGTTGCTGCTATTTTTGTAGTTATTGTTTGTTGTTATTATTGTGTTGGTTGTTTTTATTGTTGTTGGTGTTACTGGTATGATGAAGTTATTCTATACTAGACCAGAGAGCAAAAAATTGACCTGGCGGAGTGGTTAAGAGGCCGGGCATACGCTTAATGTCGTTTCTGCCAACTTTGTATTCAGAGTTCAAATTCCACCGAGGTCGACTCTGCCTTGTCCCACAAAATTTTAAAACCTTGTCCCTGTAGCAGAAAGCTTCTTCTTCTTTTTCTTTTTCTTTATAAGGTGACGAGCTGGCAGAATCGTAAGCACGTTCTGAGTTCAAATTCCGGGGAGGTCGACTTTGCCTTTCATCCTTTTGGGGTCGATAAATAAAGTACCAGTTGCGTACCGTGGTCGATGCAATCGACTGGCACCCTCTTCCAAAATTCCAGGTCTTGTACCTATAGTAGAAAGGAGTATTATTATTTTTAGCAATGCACCCGGCGTTGCCAAGGTATTATGACCTACAGCCATATTGTATTATTTGTTCCTTTTTTATGGGCACGCGACGAGTATGAAGAAAACGACTCTTCTTTATAAACATGTCTTTCGACCATTTTCTGATGGACAATGATGCAGTCTCTGTCTACCAAATTCAGTCACAAGTCTGTGGTTGGCCACGGGCTATAGTAGAAAACACCTGCCCAAGGTACCACGCAAAGGGACTGGACGTGGAACCCTGTGGGTGGGAAGCAAACTTCTCAACCACATAGTCATTCTTGCACCTAATATGTATGTATGTGTGCTTATATTCGTTGTTAAATGGATATTCTGTCCCACTATGTCTCAAAGACATAGACCTTTCACGCATAGAATAATAGATATTAGCAGCAGACGAGAAATGGCTAGTACCGGGAGTGGCACTGCTGTGTCACCTGATTTCGGCGTATTTTACGCCTCGTCAACAGCAGACATCCATTAACTGCATTCTGGTCAAGCCTTCTTTCCACCGATATACAGAGAGACAGTGACTACTTAGTCAACGCTGTCCTTATCAGCCGGTAGTACTGCAGGCCTGGTCGTATTATTTACTGCGTACCAGTCTGTGTTGCTTAACGTGAATGGATTGTAAGAGCGCCCTGATACCCTAGTAGTTCTACCTCTCATCTCTCGCAACAACGTCCAACCCCTTGGACGCAGCTAGAAGAAATGAGGGCTTGTAATATAAGTGCGTTGGTGTACCTGATATTGGCATCTTTCTGTTCATCTTGTAATTGCTTAGACCCTAACCCTAACCCTGCTTGAGCTGATCCGTGATCAAAGGTGCTCTGCCTGTTGCCAAGTAGTCCATCAACCAATGTTCTATTTTTTTTTTATTTATTTCAGACAGTGAAAAAGACAGGCGCCAAGCTGCATGAGTCACTGACACGCCAGGCAAAAATACTGAGCTGCAATTTGTCCGTCTTCACACTCTGAGTTCAAATTACGCCGAGGTTGACTTTGTCTTTCATTCTACCCGGGTCGATAAAATAAGTATCACCAATCGAGCACTGGGGTCGATTTAATTGATTTATCCCCTTCCCCCGAAGTTGCTGGCCTTGTGCCAAAATATGAAGCTGTTATTCAATAATGTGCCAGACTATTTGAGACTATAACGAGAAAGAGAGAAAGAGAGAGAGTGAGAGAGAGAGATTGGACTGCTATTTCTAGCAGATCAATGCACAGCGTAGCAGCTCCCCTGTCCGCTTATTGTTGTTGTTGTTGTTATTGTTATTATCGTTATTGTTTTTATTTTCATTTTTCATGTTTTCGATGTAATTATTGAGCTTGTTCTGACATAGCCGCTTCCTGATGTATTAATACTTTCGCTACTGTCATTGATGTTGTTGTTGTTGTTGCTACTACCGTTGTTGATGTCAATATTCTTCAAACAAAATGTCACCAAATTATCGATTACATGCACAGATGCACCTAGCAGATATTCCTCAAACTACAACCGTTGCTACAACTACTACAGCTACTGCCGTATCTGTTGCTATGGCTACCCGGAACACCAACACCTCATTGCTGGCATCCACCCCTTATACCCGGTTTGTAGACAATTGCTTCAAACGAACCCACAAGAGACAGCTAATCACATTTTCATATTTCATATCCTTACGTACATAACCACATACATTTACAAACACGTGAGTATATATATGTATATATATGTGTAAAGTCACAAAATACGCATCCAAATTGACACGAACGCGAACGTACATACATATGCACCCGTATACGCGCGCACATGAGCTCTGTTATATCGTCAGTGATAAAGGGGCGGGGGAAATGGGTACGCAGGTGTACGGTATGTCCCTATGTTTCTAGCCGTTTGGAAGTCTTACAGCATCTAAATCCCATTTCTTTTATTTACCAGTATACCCATCACGAGCATTGAACGTAATGCCAAGTACCAAATCCATTCAGATTCCGATATGTTTCTCTGTGCGTGTGTATGTATGTATGTATGTATGTATGTATGTATGTATGTATGTATGTATGTATGTATTTAAATATAAGTGTGTGTGTGTGTGTGTGTGTGTGTGAAATTTAT
>NC_142938.1:11303837-11313837 GCF_046866305.1 Octopus bimaculoides
GACTTATTTGCTTTATTCGTCAAATTACAACAAAAGCAGCCGTGCATTCAAAATAGAGGCCATCATGTTGCACCGTCTGAAGCTACCTTTCTGCTTGTTCTTTGATCCCACGCTGATACCAGTTCTTCTTGTCCTTTGAGGCTATGAACTCCTTCGCTGAAACTCCTTCTACCTCTTCTTGGTTGATGAAGCATCGCGAGCGCAGGAAGTGAGCCGTGGATCGGGCGAAATGCTTAGCGGTATTTCGTCTGCCATTACGTTCTGAGTTCAAATTCCGCCGAGGTCGACTTTGCCTTTCATCCTTTCGGGGGTCGATTAAATAAGTATTAGTTACGCACTGGGGTCGATATAATTGACTTAATCCGTTTGTCTGTCTTTGTTTGTCCCCCTCTATGTTTAGCCCCTTGTGGGCAATAAAGAAACTAAAAACGAAACATATATATCGAATTCAAGTTTTGTCACAAGGCCAGCAATTTCAACGGAAGGGATTGTCGAATGCATCAATCTCAGTGCTCAACTGGTATTTATTTTCTCGACGACAAAATGATAAAAGGCGAACTCCACCTCGGCGGAATTTGAACTAAGAAAGTAAAGACGGACGAAATGCCGCTAACGGTTCTGCCAAATTGCCGTCTTCAGAGAGGTCCTCTATCAAACTCCGAATATGCTGCACTTGCTAATCAAAGCTGTAGCAGTTACCTTTGCGAGAAGGAAGATTACACTTCTTTCCTTATAAATTCTAATATTTCGTCATTTTAAAGGCGGCGAACTGGCAGAATCGTTAGCACTCCGGGCAAAATGCTTGACGGCATTTTGTTCATCTTTACGTTCTGAGTTCAAATCCCACCAGCATCAACTTTACATTTCATCCTTTCGGGTTGGATAAAATATGTACCAGTTGATCACTAGAGTCCATGTAATCGACTTAATCCCTACCCTGAAATAACTGGCCTTGTGCTAAAAACTGAAACTAATATTTCATCATTTTAAGGTAACGAAATTTTAGAATCGTTAGCACGCCGAACGAAATGCTTAGCGGTATTTCGCCCGTTTTAGGGCTTTATGCTTAATAAAGAAATCGGTATTTCGTCCGTCTATATTTCCTGAGTTCAAATTCCGCTGAGGTCGACTTTACCTTTCGTCTTTTCGGAGTCAATAAAATAAGTACCATTCGAGCACATTGGGGTCGATGTAAAGACCAACTTCTTTCAGGACGGTTGTCGACCTCTCGAACGAATGAAAACATCATGAAAATTAGATGAAATGATCTTGGGAGACCGTCATCACACAATTGACCATATGACTGGTGTGTCCTGGTCCTGCTGCTAACGAATTTTGAGCGTCGAATTGCAAATGTAAAGAGTTGCAGTAAAATTTGTGCCTCGCTTGCTCACGGAAGATCAAAAGTAGTCACGGCTGAATGCGTGTTGTGAACTCAAAGAACAGTTGGAAGTTGATGCGGACCTTCTTGCGGACCTGATGACGAAAGCTGGCGCTACAGAATATATAGATGTGGAAGAGGCGAAGAAAAGAGAAACCACGGAGGCATTAGAAGGCATAAAATCGTAATAGTTCCAGCACTGCTTCGAGCAATGGAAGACGCGTCTGGACCGAGGCATTGCATCAAATGGAGAATAATTGGAAAGCGATCAAAATGTAAAACTAAGTGAATAAAATAATATTGCAAAATTCCGGTTTCTTTTGGGTACTCTTTCCTATATATAATAAGCGGTTGC
This sequence comes from Octopus bimaculoides, assembly GCF_046866305.1. Taxonomy (NCBI): domain Eukaryota; kingdom Metazoa; phylum Mollusca; class Cephalopoda; order Octopoda; family Octopodidae; genus Octopus; species Octopus bimaculoides. Next base: position 11,305,574 of record NC_142938.1, read on the forward strand.
GTTTCTTGTTTCTATGGCATAGCAGGACATATTTAGCAAACAAGAGCTTTTTCGCTCGGTTTTGAATAAGACGGTACGCTATAGAAAGCGGTTCTTCCTGCAGATATCTAACAATATCACTGTGTATCGTCTGGCTTTGAACAAGGCGATATACTGTAAATAGAGGCTCTTCAGGAAGTTTGTTAACAATGGAGTTTGTCTGTTTATCATTATGTACTGTTTATTTCGCAGTCTTTCCCCAAATATAACAAACTGAAGTAGTAAGCATGTTTTTGAAAGCGCACAAAAGCACAAGCTAAAAGCCAGTAGATGCAGAATTGAAGAGCTAACAATAACACAAAAATGTCTATCTCATAATTATTTCATTTCTCGCAATGTGAAACCAGACTAGTAAAAAATGGAGAATTTTGTTTTAAGACCTAAAGTAGAAAGACACACACGCGCCATTACCTTTGTGCATCACTATGTATGTATGTATGTATGCATGTACGTATGTATGCATGTATGAATGTATTTATGTATGTACGTGTGTGTATAAATGTATGTATGCATTTATGTATGTATGTATGTGTGTATGAATACAAGTATTATTTATGTATGTATGTCATTATTCGGTTGAGGGAATTTGGATACGAAGTCGTTCCCCACCCAATTTATTCCTCAGACCTTTCTCCTACTGACTACTACTTTTTTCAAGCACCTTGATGCTTTCCTGTGAGAGAAGGAGTTAAAAAAAAAAATCAAACTGATGGCTTAAAGTGCATTCAAAGGGTTCATGAGCTCCAGAACTCCTGATTTTTACGTAACCGGAATAAACAAACTTGTAACAGGTTGGCAAAATTGTATTGATTGTAATGCTACGAAGCCCAGTATACCCATCATGACTACCCGTCTGATAAGGGTACACCAGGCACATACATCACAACCATATGTGCGTGACATGGTGATCTCATATCAATATAAACAGCGCATGACCTCGCAGGTGGGGCTCAGTTAGAATTTTCTTCAGGTCGAGTAGCCCATCCCGCTCAAAAAGTCCCTGAATAAGGTTTGTTTAAGGATGTTGAGCAAAACACCCATGTTTCCAATGGTGAATTATTCAAACCCCAAAGAATTCCTCTCAACACATGGCTATGATGCTCCCCCACTACTTCTGCTTGTGATCAGAGATGCACATATTGTCAGCCACCAAGGGACATGCTCAACTGGTTAAGGTCAAACAACTGACAAGCAAATCTGAGATATTGAGCAGAATATTTGTTGTAGCCCATCTTTTATACCAAGACAAAACAATGTACATGATAACACTTCCAATCAATTAAGATCAGAAGCCATGAGAGCCACTGCCTGGTACTGCATCCGGGTATTTATTATTATTATTATTATTATTATTATTATTATTATTATTATTATTATTATTATTATCATTATTATTTGTGTTGTTTTTGTTTCTTTAATTGTTTCGTTCTTGTATTTGTGTTTGATGTGATGTCCTGAATTAATTCTTTTTTGTATTTTGTTTGTTTCTGTTTTTTTCGCAGCAGGTGTTGGTGTTGTTTTGTTGTTGTGTATAATTATTGTTGTTACGTTGTTGTTTTATATTTCTATGCAGTGGTATTGAGGAGGAGCGAGGCTGGATGGATGTCGGTTGGAGGAAAGAAGGAAAGAAAAGCATAAAAGATCTCTAGACCCTAAGGCGACCCCTGTGTTTAATTTGTTAACAGACTTCTGAAATAATTTGCTTCTATTGTTTATGTGTCATTGCGGAAAGGTGCTAACATAGGGGAGGAAAGAAGGAAAGAAAAAAGAAAGAGAATGAGAATGAGATTCAATGGGAAAGAGTAGAAAAATATATGGATGTGAGAAAGACAGGAAGAAATAGATAGAACGAGAAAGAAAGATAGAAAGACAGACAGAATGAAAGAAAGGAAGAGAAAAGATGTAAAAAAAATTATAAACGAAGGAAGGAAATGAAGAAACAAACAAAAAAAAAAACAACGCTTTTGTAGGACATAATGAAAGAATTAGAAGAAGAAAATAATAAGAAAGACCTACTGAGACAAAAAAAAAATGGAAAGAAATATGTTAAACAAGAGGCAAAAAAAACAACAAATATTGACTTGAAATTTAAGCACCATTTTGTGTTAGTGAAAAGACCAGAAACTGTAAGAAAGAAATTAATGGAGACGCTAAAGCTTTTAGACCTGAATTAGCGGATGTTCTTCACAATTAGAGTCTTTTAATGATGAAGGAAACAGATTTTGGTACTTCTTCAGAATTACATATAATTTCTGAAATTTTATTTTATTTTATTTTATTTTATTTTATTTCGAAGGATTTTATTTTTTGTTTGGAAAATAAATAAAAAAAATTATTTTCATTTTTGTGTAATTTTAATTTTATATGATTTTTTTTTTTACGTTTTTTTTTTTCTTTTTGTTATATTCTTTTGTTATTGATTCCTATTTTATTCATTTTACCCATTAAGAAATATATTTTGAGACTAATTTTTATCATTGTAGAACTGATTGTTTGTCGTTCTAGTTGTTGTGATTATTATTATTATTATTATTATTATTATTATTATTAGTATTATAATAACTTGTTATGGTTGTTGTTGCTGTTGATATTACTATAATCATTAGCAGCAGCAGCAGTAGTAGTAGCAGTATCGTTATAATATTTTTTATAACAAATAAAAACATGAAATTCTATAGAAATAATGAATGAAACAAATTTACAGAACAACAACAAAAACAAATAACAATGACATTTCTAAATTCTATTTTAAACTTTAACATAATGTTTATACACACACACATGTATATATATGTTATATGCACATATTGAAGCAAGCATAAATAAATTTATACATAACTACAAACAGCATATATGTATGTATATATATATAATTATATATTATATATATATTTACATATATGTGTTTACATATGTATATATATATACATATGTGTGTGTGTATATATATACATATATATATACATATATATATATACATATATATATATATATATATATATATATATATATATATATATATATATAGAGAGAGAGAGAGAGAGAGAGACATATGTAGGTACACAGGTATATATATATATATATATATATATACATATAAATACAAATATAGACTCATAAACATATATATATATATATATATATATATATATTTATTTATATACTAATACACACACACACTCATGCATATAAACATATATATATACACGTGAGAAAAGGTACAAATAGTCCTCGTCATCATCGTAATTATAATCATCATCATCATTATCGTCACCATCATCATCATCACCATCATCATCATCATCATCATCATCATTATCGTCGTCGTCATCGTCGTCGTCTACATCACTGGCTGCTGTATCAGTACTACCAGCCTTAGGAACAAGAGACCTGGCCCCTTTTCCTTCAGATTCCTTACTTCTTTTCACACCTTGCGTCATCCTATCCCTCTCTATTAATTGTTAATTCCCTGAGGGGTTCGTTATAACACGTCCCTTAATTCTCCCTAATTATCCTTTATACTTCTACCGGATATTGGAATTTTAAAGTTTCAAAATATTTCCTACAGGGTTTCTATTTTACGAATTTTATTATATCATGGGGCCGAGTGGGAGGAGGTTTGGGAGCGTGAAGGATTTGATTTGCTTTTTTCTTAACGTCTTTTAAGCCAACGTCATCATCATCATCAGCCTCCTCTTCATCATCATCATAATCATCCTCACCATCATCATCACAGTCATCACCGTCACCGACGTCGTCGTCGTCATCATCGTCATCACCATCATCATTATCATCACTGTCTTCATTACCTTCTTCCTCTTCCTCCTCCTCCTCCTCCTCCTCCATATCCTTCTCAGCATCATTATCGTCACCATGTTCTCTGTAATTTCAATTGTAATCAACCCCACCGTCAAAGTCATAGTCATCATGGACGTCATCGGCGCCATCGTCATCTTCCTCTTCTTCTTCTTCCACTCCCCCCTCCTCCTCCTCCTCCTCCTCCCCTCCTCATCATTGTCATTCTCGTCGTCTTCGCCATCACCCGCATTGTTGTCTTCTTCTTCTTCTTCTTCTTCTTCTTCTTCTTCTTCTTCATCATCATCATCATCATCATCATCATCATCATCATCATCATCAACATCCTCCTCATCATCATCAAATTGCTGGCCTTGTGCTTTTAGTAGAAAGAATTATTAATATTGTTGAGTGAGAGAGCAGTGCATGCCATCAAAGTGACACTGGGGTAAAATATACGAAGCTCAATATACCCATCAAGACTACCCGTTTGATAAGGGTACACCAGGCACATGCATAACAACCATACCATATGTGCGCATAACATTGCAGGTGGGGACCCAGTTAGAATTTTCTTCAGGTCGAGTAGCCCATCCCGCTCAAACGGTGTTTGAAAAAGGGTTGTTTAAGGATGTTGGATGAAACCCCCCTGTTTCCAGTGGTGAATTATTCAAATCCCAAAGAATTCATCTCAACACACTTACTTTACATAGCGCATTGTGAAACAGAATTTAGACATTTAATAGAAATCTATGTTCCAGTAAATTACCATTGCAAAGAGATAATGCGTTTGAATCAAGCATCCCGCCTTTTATTTTTTCTTCTTAACTAGCAGACTAATTAGTGAAAACTAATATAATCTAATACTAATTATGACTAATGGTGACACAATATATTAAAACTTCCTAATTGACTAATAGTATGTTCGCCACAAACAACACTTGATGTTGTCTCGTAACTTGTTTGTGGATGACGTCATTGTTTCGTCACGTGATGCCAAAACTGAACACAGTTTTAGTAAGTACTTATTAAATCTTGAAATCTCTTGGTGGTGCATAGTCAGAATCGTTAGAAATTCGGTCAAAAAGCCAGGTGGTATTATCTACTGTTCTTTAGAGCCCCAGATCAAAATTCTAGTCTTGTGTTAATATTGTACAGAATTGAAGGCACAGAATTTTGGCACAAGGCCAGCAATTTCGAGGTTGGCTGGAGGTCGATAGCATCGATCCCCCGTGTTTTAGGGAATCGACACGCAGCAATGTCAATAATGATTGCAGGACTCGGCTATAGCGGTGATATTGATGATGATGATGATGATGATGATGATGATGATGATGATGATGATGATGACGATAATGATGTTAGTAGGGGTGGCTCTTTGTTGTTGTTGTTGTTGTTGTTGTTGTTGGTGGTGGTGGTGGTGGTGGTGGTGGTGGTGGCGGTGGTGGCTGCAGTGGTGCTGCTGGTGGTGCTGTTGATGGTGGGGCTGATATGCTGATAAATTTCTTTTATTAGTAACAGGTGCATAGATGAGGAGGACTGCAAAAACAAGAAGAAGAAGAAGAAGAAGAAGAAGAAGAAGAAGAAGAAGAAGAACAACAACAACAACAACAACAACAACAGCAACAGCAGCAACAACAACAACAACAACAACAACAACAACAACAACAACAACAACAACAACAACAACAATAATAATGTTGCACAGCTCAAGAACAAGCGTTAAGGACCAAATATGTGAAGTGCAAAATAGACAACACTACCGACAGCAGAATGTGTGGTGAGAGGGGTGAAACGGTATGGCAATTCGTTAGCAAGTGCCCGAAATTGGCACAACGTGAAAATAAAAGACGCCATGACAATGTGGCAAGAATGATCCATTGGGATCTCTGTGGAAATTATGGCCTACAAAGAGCAAAGACGTGGTATTAGCAAACCCCAGAAAGAATCACTGAGAATGAGATTTGCAAAATCGTGTGGGATGCACTGGTCCAGTGTGATCACCTGACCAGACATCGGAAACCGGACATTGTTGTGGTGTGTAAAAGAGGAATAACATGCATGATAATCGACATAGAATTGACCCGGTGAGAACAGGATCATTGTGAAAGAAGAAGGAAAACTAAACAACTATAGCGATTCGAAGTGGGAAAGATGAAGATTGTGATCAATGAAGAGAGTAGACATGATACCAACAATAATTGACACACTTGGAAGCATCAGCACTCAACTACCAGCATGGCCGAGAAAGATTGGTGCAAGTGTGAAGGTAGAACACCTACAAATATCAGCACTGCTTGGAGCTGCAGGAATTCTTCGTAGGGTTCTAGAAGCATCACCAGTAAACAAGTGTCACCTTAGTATGCTGGCTGTGGACAGCTGACACTTTCCATCATATGCAACAAAATAAGCTGTGAGTTTTCATCGAAAATAATAATAATATTAATAATAATAATAATAATAATAATAATAATAATAATAATAATAATAATAATAATAATAAAATAATAATGACAGCACCATAGCACATCTCCAGCATTAGAAGCTGTGCAAAGACAATAAAATATTAATTATTAATATTTGAAATCTTTCCAGAAGGGCAGCTTGGGAGAGGTGGGGGATGAGTCGATTACAACGACCCCCGTGTTCAACTGGTACTTGTTTTGTCGACCTCGAAAGGAAGAAGGCAAAGTTGACCTCGGCGGAATTTGAACTCAGATCGAAATGGCAACAGTTAGTTCAGTTAAGATAGGAAATAGAGAGAGAGTGAATGGAATAATGTATTTGTAAATCCATTGTTTATATATATATATATATATATATATATATATATATATATATATATATATATATATATATATATATATATATATATATATATATATATATATATATATATATATATATATATATATATATATATATATATATATATATACATATATGCTTATGTATATATATTATGTATGTGTGTGAGTGTAGCAAGCATAAAAAAAGCAAGGAAACCCTTTAAATATGAGATTTATACGTATATACCTATGATGTTATTTGTCAATAACATCATGGTTATCCCTCGAAGGTAATGCTGAGTTAGAATGAAAACGCCGCCTGTTCTTTAATTAAAAAACTAACTAGCAGTCTGTCTCACTAACTAATACAAATTAATGCTGTATATGACTAACACTGACTAATTATACTAAACATTCTAGCTGACTAACTGTCTGTCTATTTCGCCACAGACTTCACACATACAAAGTTTTTCTTGTAACTTGAGTCGATGACGTCATTGCTGTGTCACGTGATGCATAAACTCGGTACAGAATGTATTAGTAAGTATTTCACACTCGTGGTTTATCACGCCATAAAATAGGTATTCCCAAGGGGTCATTTGATGTGTTTGATCCCCCGTCAACTGCATAATATTGCACACGGTCAATTTTTAGATGCATCCGGGTTACAGGTTCCAATAACTAATGGATTTTTGACCTTGTACGGCTTGGTCAGCTCTTGAATTTTTTTTGCCTTGTTTCCTTAAATTATCGAATTTTTACTTACACACGTAGGATTATCCGTGTAACACGTAATTATTGAATGTGACATTAAAATCTTTAAATAATTCATGTTAGATATTGTTTTAGTTCCTCTGTATATTGAGTAAGTGCGCCCCAGTGGAAATAATGATATCAATAATACTAGTAATAATAATATGCAGTACTAGACAGTGGCTCTCATGGCTTCTGATCTTAACTGATAGGAAGTGTTATCATGTTCATTGTTTTGTCTTGGTATAAAAGATGGGTTACAGCAAATATTCTGCTCAATACTCTTTTACTTGTTTCAGTCATTTGACTGCTGCCATATAGGAGCACCGCCTTTAGTCGAAGAAATCGACCCCAGGACTTATTCTTTATAAGCCTAGTACTTTTTCTATCGGTCTCTTTTGCCGAACCGCTAAGTGACGTGGCCGTAAACACAACAGCATCAGTTGTCAAGCGATGTTGGGGGACAAACACAGACACACAAACATATACACACATGCATATACATACATACATACATACACACACATATATATATATATATATATATAGGAGATGTCCTCCTGGGGCTAAAAGCAACAGTAACATCCACCCCTAGGGGTCAGCCACACTTAAGTGGCAATATACTACACTTTATCGTGCAGTTACTGTTAATACTTCATTTAGAGAATTAACATTGCTATATATATATATATATATATATATATATATATATATATATATATATATACATATATACGCCGGGCCTCTTTCAGCTTCCGTCTACCAAATCCACTCACAAGGATTTGGTCGGCCCGAGGTTATAGTAGAAGACACTAGCCCAAAGTGCCACGCAGTGGGACTGAACCCGGAACCATGTGGTTCGTCAGCAAGCTACTTACCACGCAGCCA
>NC_142938.1:11318837-11328837 GCF_046866305.1 Octopus bimaculoides
CACGAGTAAGAGTTCGAAGAAGTATCCTAATATATTTGCAGGTTGGCTTAAATAAATACATTTAAGACATGTTATACACAACATATAAACTCATTTAGAAACATAACATACATACAGCTCGACTGTCACCATGCAGTTAGTGTTTGAAGGAGTACCGAAATGATGATACTCGCAGTAAATCAATACGCAACTTACGTTATGCACGTTAATAGGCCAAAAGTTCTACTTTCACTGTGTCGTCTAGCGATTTAATGACATTAAGGTTTTCAGGAGGCTTTGTAGAAGATACGAGATTATGTAAAAGTGTAGGCAGGAGAAGGAGTTACTCCTGCAGACGAGAAATTATCTTTTCTGAAGCAAAAACTCAAAGCTGATAAATCAGCCATCATCGACCACGCCTTCTGTTGCTAACAATCGGCAGGAAAGGGTGAGGCTTCTAGGCAGTCGATCATACTGCTAGAAAGAACAGATACGTCTACCTGTAAATACATCCTAAAGATTCAAATATGGGAATGATATATACACCACAACAGAAGAGATGGATCAAATCAGGGATATCATCGATTATTTAGTTGAATGATCAAGGTTAATCTAGGGTTAGACTAACGCCGGAACAACAACAGTAAAGAAAAACAAACGCTGATGAAATAACCTTGGCAACAAACATAATTTTAGCAGAGATTTCCAACAAGCTACAACTTTAATGAAAGGAATGCCAAACACATTAAGACTTGTATGTAAACAACTGTTGTTTCCATGAAGCTTTTCTCAATCATGTTGATGAACGTACAAGAGACGATGCGATGAGAGTCAAGGTGGAGTTGGAAATTTCTTTCCTATAAATAAATTAATTTTATATTTGCAGAGCACATTTTTTTTTCTCGCGTCAGAACATCCAAATGTTGATAACGATACATGTATATATATATGTGTGTGAGTGTGTGTGTGTGTGTGTGTGTGCGTGCATTTGTGTGTGTGGGTGTATAAAGAGAGTATGTGTATTGTACACACACACACGCATATATACGTATATGTATATATATATATATATATATATATATATATATATATATATATATATATATATATACATATATATATATATATATATATATATATATATATATATATATATATATATATTTGTAGATATAAGTACATATATATATACATAGATATGTAGTATACATGCATATATATAAAATATATAAAATATATAAATATATATATATATATATATATATATATATATATATATATATATATATATATATATATATATATACATATATATGTGCATACATATATATCTTTCCATATTCTTTAAAACAGAAATGCGTATATACATGCATCAATATACATACATACGTACGAATGTGCATGTATATGTGTGCGTGTGTGTGTATGTGTGTGTGCACGTGTGTTAGTGTATGCACGTTTATGTGTGTGTGTGTGTGTGTGTGTGTGTGTGTGTGTATGTGTACGCATTTATTAGTACCTATGAGAGAGAAGCAAAATCAAAATGCACACGCGGATACACACGAACACATGCATTCACACACACGAACAAATGCATTCACACACACACATATCCACACACACACACACGCACACACACACACACACACACACACACACACACATATCCACACACAATATCCATACGCCAATTAAAAAGAACAAGAAAGACATATTCACTAAACATAAAAAGACTTTCTTGAGGCAACGACCATTGATTTACCAAAGATTCACAAAAATATATCGGAATTTTATCTCATAGCTTTCTTTATTTACTCTTTGCATCGAAAGATGCCAGAGAAACCAAAAACACACACACACACACATACATACACATACACACGTCTATATATGCATGTGTATATATATATAAGTATATATATATATATATATATATATATATATATATATATATATATATATATATATATATATATATATATATATATATATATATATATATATGTATATATATATGCATGTATGTATGTATGTGTATATAAGTGTATATTAATGTTTATATATTCATACATATGAATATGTTTTTCTTAACCTTCTTAATTTTGTGGATTATTCCACTTTCTTTTATTATTATTATTATTATTATTATTATTATTATTATTATTATTATTATTATTATTATTATTATTATTATTATTATTATTATTATTATTTTTATTATTTTTATTATTATTATCATCATCATCATCATCATCATCATCATCATCATCATCATTATTATCATTATTATTATTATTATTATTATTAGTAGTAGTAGTAGTAGTATGAATAATAACTATAATAATTATTATTATTATAATTATGATTCAAAATTCTCTTTTATGATTTGATTCGTATATATATTGCGATAACTGTATCAAGTGAATTAACGTAAATAATATATATATATAGGATTCATGCTTAGGTTTTTATAACTTCGTAAACTTCTACTATGAACTTTTATGCTTCTTTTTTCTTCTCTGTTTGCATCTCCGTATACTTTTACTCTCTTCTTCCAAGTTGTCATCTTACTGATATATGCCATTCTCATTTTCCATATTTTTTTCCCCAATTTGTCTCTGATGACGGAATATCCCATTCAACGAGGATATCCCAGAAACAGCTGTAAGATTTTGAAATACCGCTAGTCATTTAGCCCAGCGTGCTAACAATTCTTCCAGCTCGCCGCCTAACTACTACCTCGCTTGGATTTTACCACTTCTGGGGTTTAACTCGCTATAAAACATGCACTTTTCCTATTCTATTCTGTTATATTCCGTAACTCTTGTATACACACACATATATACATACAAATATATATTTGTATGTATTTGCATACATACACACATACATACATACATACATACATACATAATGCACAAATACCTAGATGATGTTGATAAAAGTTCCAATGAAGGAGCCTTGAATCTATGTTAGAGTCCGGCTCTTTCTCAATGGACAAGAAATACAGAAATGAAACTGATTGATAACATACATACATACATGCATACATACATACATACATACATACATACATACATACATACATACATATATATATATATATATATATATATATATATATATATCAATGCATGCACACACACACACACACACATATATCTAGGCGTGAGGAATTTAATATATCCGGGCACTCCCGTTGTCATATTTCTGTCGCCACTTTCTGTCTGTGCATTTCAGTTGTTTACAATCTTCCAATTTAATTCTTTAACTATATTTGGTTTTGCCGACAACTTTTTAAAGCTATTTTTCTCTTGCTCTTAAACATCCTTGCAAACAGCAAACCGTTCCATCCGCTTTTTTCCACACCTTGTTTTTCATTGTTCTCAAGCTTGTTGCGAATGTGTATTCGCTCTATTTTCAACGCCTTTTCGTCTTTGTGTATTCATGAATTCAACCGAACGATGTTTGCATTGCTTTCAACCATTACTCCTTGAGTCATTTTCCTAACTGTAATCAAACCGTACTTTCTCATCTTGTACAACAAGCTCCTTTCGACCTTTCTCCGTCACCCATTTCATGTTCATATTTCTCATTTTTGTGTCTGAAGTCGATCAATATGTATTTGCAACATGGACATCATCAAAAATAGTATATTTCTCTATTTACTTTTTGCTGTCTTGTCTGTCTCCGCCGCTGTTAGAGTTAACAACAAACGTGAAAGTGTTGCGCATTAACCTGATTTAACATTACTGTAAAAAATCATCAAACAGAAATGAAGGTATCAGCTCTAAAAGAAATGTTAGAATGATTACGTTGGATACCAAACTAAATGATTTATAAAGTTCTGATACCGGATAAAAACTCATTGGCACTGGAAAGAGTTTAAGGTTTGCAACATCTTAGTGAGAACAGTACGTGTCAATAGAAGCAAAATTTGATGACGGGCTTAAGCAGCTATTCCGTTATATATCATGGATGGTTTGATGGAATGGCTCCTGAATGTGTGGCTCAGCAATCAAACTGGGTGTGTAATGTGGCGATAAAGAAAATTGTACTTCAAGCAAAAACTGAAAAATTGCATACCGATTTGCAGAAGTTGTAATCTACAATACCTTAAATAAGATTTTTAAAAAATAATCTAGTCAGAAAAGGCTGGATGAAATATTTAAGAGGTGCCTTTATGTTTTCGCTACTAGAATAAATGGTGAATCTGCCAGTAGTGATTCAAAGACTGTTGCTGATTATCTCAAAGAGCTGAAAACCGTGATTGTCGAAAGAACCTACACACAGACAATTTGCACACGCTTTTGATAAAGCTAAGCGTTTCTAAAAGCGTATATCTGATACGACTAGTATTTCTACTGACGCAAATCATCATCAGGCTTTGCAGTTTCCAAGACTCATTTAATGCATTTTGTATGAGGAAACGCTACTGGTAATATAAAATTAAATCTACATGTGTATTACTCAAAAAATCCAAGGGCCTTCAAAGACTATGAAAGATTAAATCTACTCAAATCTGGTGTTCAAAGTGGATAGCTTGGATGTCTATACGGCTTTTACCTCAAGACTGGCTTACAAGGATCTTTGTTGTCCTGATGGTGAAATGAAATTAAATCTAGTTGTGAATCACTCCAAAAAATCTGAGAGCTTCAAAGACTACGCTAAGTTTAATATATTGATACGGCGTTCAAACAAGAAAGCTTCGATGTCTACAAGTTTTTTTTTCCAAGGCTAGCTTACAATTTTTTGAGGTTGTGAATGGGATTACCAGCTGCACAATGAAACAATGGCCCTTTTAGAGAATGCACCAAGCGATCCAGTGAGCTTAGATTATTTTTCTGATAATGTTAGAGTGGATCATATTCTTAACAACCACAGCTTCTTTGTTCCAACCAATAAATCGAACCGGATCAATTTTAACTTCAAACTTCAAGGTATATTATCTGAGAAGAACTTTGAACCAGTTCGTAAAAACAATTGATGGGAAGAATAAAGCTACAGTGAAAGACGTGAGGAAAAGGTTTCTCGTATGATAGATGTGCGGATAATATTGGTGAATCATGAGATGATGAGAAACTCACAGCTACAGAAGCATATAGTCAGAATGTATCCCTACATTGTGTGTGTATGTGTGTGTGTGTGTGTGTGTGTGTGTGTGTGTGTGTGTGTGTGTGTGTGTGTGTGTGTGTGTGTGTGTGAATGTAGGTTCTTCAATATTAGAAAGTTCAGGAAAATAATGTTATACAACCACGCATGTTGTACATATATTTATATTTCTTTTTACTATAACATCAAGTGGAACTTCACTTGGAGGGCGTTTCTTTATAGCTAGTGTATAAAAAAAAAACAATAATGGACAAAATAAATGAGAGAAAAAAATTGAACTCATCAATCGATAAGTCAAATAAAATATATTTAAAAAAACAGACATAAACTCATTGACGCACGCACACGTGCGCGCTCATGTACGCACATAATTTAACATATCTGAAATAACATACGGTCTACGAAACTATAAGATAACGAGAAAAATAAACTATAAACATCTACATATTTCAATAGGGATCATTTGTTCAGATGCATCGATTCTTATTATTGTTATTATCATCATATAAAGAAATATTTTTTTATTTGTTGTTGTTATTATTATTATTATTATTATTATTATTATTATTATTATTATTATTATTACCCTTCCCCCACCTCCTCCTCCTCCTCCTACTACTACTACTAGTTTTATTGTTGCTCTTATTTTGAGATCATTATAGCGGTCAATAATCCTACTACACAGACACGTCCGCGTTGACACAATGCATTATTGAGAACAGGAGCACTTGTGCGAATTATTGAACCACGTGTCAACTATCGAACAGCGTATGCTAAATATACAAATGTACATACATTCCTTGCTCCAAGTTTGCAGGTGATTTTATTCAAATATAAGTGTATTTACATATAAGTGGCTGTGTGGTAAGTAGCTTGCTTACCAACCACGTGATTCCGGGTTCAGTTCCACTGCACGGCACCTTGGCCAAGTGTCTTCTACTATAGCCTCGGGCCAACCAAAGCCCTGTGAGTGGATTTGGTAGACGGAAACTGAAAGAAACCCGTTGTAGGGGTAGTTTATCCTGTTTAGGCTATAATATTAGCATTATCCTTCGTTTGAGAATTTGAAATCACTTCTTTAACTTTCTAAGACATCTCAACGCTTCTAAAAGCAAACTTCGTTTGTTTGTTTACGTTTATCGTAATTTGAATTTAATATATATATATATATATATAAGTGTGTGTGCGTGCGTATATTTTTTGTGAATTCTCCCTATATATATATATATATATATATATATATATATATATATATATATATATATATTTATATATATATATATATATATATATATATATATATATATATATATATATATATATATATATATATATAAATATATATATATATATATATATATATATATATATATATATATATATATATATATATATATATATATATATAGATAGATAGATAGATAGATAGATAGATAGATAGATAGATAGATAGATAGATAGATAGATATGCGTATGTGTGTGCAAATGTGTGTGTGCAAATATGCCGATCCTAAACCCTATTAACCTGATGTTTCCGCGACGTATACTCATTCCGACAGGCAGCAATAGTCTCTAACCAGTATTTTCCAATCTCAGGAACAACCAACGAGTGGAACTGGAGGCGGGGGAGGCCCAAGACTACAAGACCATTTGATTAGCTCAATCTATTACACTTTATTATCGTAATAAGTACTTTTCACTTCGCTCGTTAGAATCGAAATATATAATGTATAAGTATGAATATATGTGTATGTATATATATATATATATATATATATATATATATATATATATATATATATATATATGCGCGTGTGTGTATGTATATATATATTTACGTGGGTGTATATACATATACATACATATAGAGTGAACATAGGTAGACATAATTATTATGACAATATATAGGGCTACGTGTCATGAAAATAGCGATGATACGAAGTAACGTACAATTAATGTTTCGTTATCGAAATTGTAGTTGAGAAATTGCCTGAGGGCGTTCACAAAACGCTCTATTACACGCACTGCTTTGCACGTGATGACGGAAAGCATGATTTATATATACATACATACATGCATACATACATACATACATACATACATACATACATACACACATACATACACACATACATACATACACACATACATACATATATATATATATATATATATATATATATATATATATATATATATATATATGTATACATATATATATGCATATATATATATATATATACATACACACACACATATGTATGTATATATATATATATATATATATATATATATATATACATACATATGTGTGTGTGTATGTACGTATGCATGTGCTTGTATGCATGCTTGTTTATATGTATGTAAATGAATTTGTTTCGTAGAAAGCTGCTACGTTTCTAATTATGTATATAACATGTAATTAAATGCGAATATATATATATGTATGCATACATGTATAAATGTACATATGTATGTATAAGTATTCGTGCAAGTATTTAGTTTTATATATATATATATATATATTATATATATCAAAAGGATGTGTTATAATACTATTCCACAGCCATACCAGCAATCCAGCATTCCTCCATCATCAGCTGCCCCACGGATATCATTATGGTTTCGTCACCTGGGCAGTACCATTCCATCCGGCGGTGTCAACAGCACTAAAATAAGTGTTGTTTGGGAACAAACAAACCAAAGAAACCACAACTTTCAAACAAATTTACCCTAAGTACAACCATATCGGTAAATTACAACCAACTCCTAAATACGTAACTAAACAGCAACGAATCTATCAAGTTATACAAAAATTATAATCCCTACTGTCTTCCGTATTATAATATAAAAAGTTTAATAACTACATTCTTTCAATCAATCAAATTATAGGGAGGATCAAACACTAACTTTAATATTTTAAAGAGGCCATAGGCCAACAGGTCTTAGGGTCTGAAGATACCTCATAAAGGTACCGTTTATGGCAAGAAACCCAGGGTGACCCTACAAACCGGCATTCACCAGCAATAAATATAGACTGCTCTACTACTTAGAGTGTGCATCTTGTAAGGATATAAATTTTTTCTAAGAAAACGTTATATATATATATATATATATATATATATATATATTATCATTATTATTATTATTATTATTAAAGGATTATTAATTTATTAATAAATTAATCATTTTACCAAGTAGTTCGGTATGGAAAAAAAAAAATATTATCCGCAAAAACTTATACAAAAGTTTTTTTTTTTATAATTATAAACATCATTAAGGGATCAGCAAAAGTTGCTTCACCACATACCGAAATTTAGAAATAGCAGTTAAAGTACTCATTCTTCCACTACAATATGTCTCCACAGACAGCAATACTTGTAACTTACATAGGCAAAAAAGAAGAAAAATAACGAAACCAACCAGCCTTATTAGAAGAATTAGTATTAATACTTTAACTGCTATTTCTAAATTTCTGTATATATACATACATATATATATATATATATATATATATATATATATATATATATATATATATATATATATATACACATGTATATTATGCAGGTATATGTGTTTACACACCCACATACACATCTATCTATCTATCTATCCATCCATCCACCTACCTACCTACTACCTACCTTCCTACCTACCTACCTACCTACCTACCTACCTATCTATCTATCTATCTATCCTATAAATCGAGAAAAAAAATTTTTTTTAAGTGAGAGAGAGAGAGAGAGCACTTCCCTCTCATGTATCTATTCCCTGCTGAGGTTACCATGGTCTTTTCCGTAGGCTTTTCTCTCCATGGATAAACCTAATGTTACCCCATTTTACACAATTGACATTTTCTGTGATATACGATACCACCCCCCGTTTTTTGGCCCCTACCGATCCCTTTTGATCGGATTTTTTATTTTTTATTTTTATTTTATTTTTTTTTTAAAGAAAAACTCTACAGTTGTATGTTTCCCCTCTGTGTGCAGCCCTGTGTGGCTAATAAAAGAAAGTTATCTATATCTATCTATCTATCTATCTATCTATCTATCTATCTATCTATCTATTTATCTATCTATCTATCTATCTATCTATCTATCTATCTATCTACCTGTCTATCTATATCTATCCATCACCCTATTCTCCCAGTCTGTCTCAACAGAAGGCTGGCCATAGAAACAGTCGAGCACTATCTCTCTCTGCCTGACGTCATTCCCTCTCTCTCACTATCTGCTGTGGTACGCTTGCACTGAATTATAGATGTGCTGTGAAGCGAGTTGCAGATTGTCGACGCCCAGCCGCCGCTATAATTCAAAACCCGTTGCCAGCTGCAACTTCTTGTTGCACGATCCTTCATCATCATCATCATCATCATCATCATCATCATCATCATCATCAGCCGCATCATCATCATCATCATCATCATCATCATCATCATCATCCTCATCATCATCATCATGATCCTCCTCCTCCTCTTCCTCATCATCATCACCGTAATCATCATCATCATCATCATTATCAACACCATAACGACGACGACCACCACCGCAAACAACAACAACGACTATATGTCCACCATCATCATAACTCCGACCTCACTCCACAACCACCTCAACAATTACATCTGCAACCACTGCACCACCACCACCAACAACAATAGGAACAACAACAGTAACAAAATAGACGCCACTATGAACTCGGCCACTGCCACTGCCACCATCACTCATCTCATTACCACCAACTCCGACGCCACTACTCACCTCGTTGCCACCAACACCGCCCCCGTGACCACCACCACCAACAACAACACTACTGCCACCACCACCTCGCTTACCGTCGCTTCCACCGCTATCACCCATCGACGCCGCTACCTCCACCAGCACAACATCCAGCACTTCCTCCG